>NC_091123.1:30888817-31188817 GCF_040183065.1 Periplaneta americana | reverse complement strand
ATATTAGCTATTTGAAAAACATTTTGATTTTGATATCTGGCGTAACAGTAGCGGGTGGCATATCATATCCTCTGATTGATACTCTATACAAAACTCTAGTTAGGAGTAAGCTAGAGTATGCGTCTGTAATAAGGTCACCTCAGTTTCAGTCCCATCAGATGCAAATAGAAAGGATACAGAAAAGATTTTTACGTTATTTATATATATAAAAAAAACATCACGTGTCGTCTTATGACAAGCAAATTTCATATAATCAGTTAATTTTTTAATTTAATTATAAAACTTTAAAATCTCGTCGATTAATAAATAGTCAAATTTTACTCTATAACACTGTTAACGGTATATTGAATAACTGTGATTTTCTTAAATTCCTTCAGTTCAATGTAAAAAAAAAAACAGAATTACGTCATAGGCAACCTTTTGTTATTCCCATTCCTAGAACTGTTTTCTTCAAGAACTCTCCATTGTTTGTTATGTGTAATACTTACAATTCTCTGTCTTTAAACTGTGATTCGCAATTAGATTTCAGTTTAACAGTAGACAATTTCCATACAATATTGTTAAAAATGTTATGTTTTATTTAACGACGCTCGCAACTGCAGAGGTTATATCAGCGTCGCCGGATGTGCCGAAATTTTGTCCCGCAGGAGTTCTTTTACATGCCAGTAAATCTACTGACACGAGTCTGTCGCATTTAAGCACACTTAAATGCCATCGACCTGGCCCGGGATCGAACCCGCAACCTTGGGCATAGAAGGCCAGCGCTATACCAACTCGCCAACCAGGTCGACTTCATACAATATTAAAAAGAATTTTATTTCCTTAGATATATTAATTATGAAGAAGTGTATTATAAAGTTTTTACTCTAGTTTTAAAATAATCTTGCATCATTATATTGACATTTGGCACTATATTAACTGCAATATTATATTCTAGCATCTATTACCGTTATGTATTTTCTTTCTTTCGTTTGTGTCTGTTTGTTTTTGTTTTTCTTATTATGTATTTTGTGTATGTATCTGTGTAAGCCACCTGTAATTGGAAGCCTGCTTCTGTTGGTGGTGGATTTAAATAGATAGATAGATAGATAGATAGATAGATAGATAGATAGATAGATAGATAGATAGATAGATAGATAGATAGATAGATAGATAGATAGATAGATAGATAGGTAGGTAGGTAGGTAGGTAGGTAGGTAGGTAGGTAGGTAGGTAGGTAGGTAGGTAGATAGATAGATAGATAGATAGATAGATAGATAGATAGATAGATAGATAGATAGATAGATAGATAGATAGATAGATAGATAGATAGATAGATAGATAGATAGATAGATAGATAGGTAGATAGGTAGATAGGTAGATAGGTAGGTAGGTAGATAGGTAGGTAGATAGATAGGTAGATAGATAGGTAGATAGATAGATAGATAGATAGATAGATAGATAGATAGATAGATAGATAGATAGATAGGTAGATAGATAGATATATAGGTAGGTAAATAGATAGATAGATAGATAGATAGATAGATAGATAGATAGATAGATAGATAGATAGATAGGTAGGTAGGTAGGTAGGTAGGTAGGTAGGTAGGTAGGTAGGTAGGTAGGTAGATAGATAGATAGATAGATAGATAGATAGATAGATAGATAGATAGATAGATAGATAGATAGATAGATAGATAGATAGATGGATGGATGGATGGATGGATGGATGGATGGATGGATGGACGGCCCGACAGACAGACAGACAAATAAATAAATAAATAAATAAATAAATAAATAAATAAATAAATAAATAAATAAATAAATAAATAAATAAATAAATAAATAAATAAATAAATAAATAAATAAATAAACGCTTGTGTATTCGTTGTTTTATCGAAAACCATGGTCTGGCACATCAGAAGTAGTTGTGATTTGTTAATTTCAAGCTTGCATACCGCCGTGGTATTTCTGTAAGTAATTAACACTAACTTTATGGCATGGCGCCTCAAGAATTCTGCTACACTGATTCGCTAATTTCAAAACTTGCGTGGATGCCTTCGCATAGCACTAATTTTATGATGTGGCGCCTCAAGAATTCTGCTGTGCTGATTCACTAACAAGGCTAAAAGCTTAGATTTCGATGTGTAGGGCACATGTTTTTCTTGACCTGAGCGTACCACCAGAGTTCTTGAATGCCGAAGTCTCTAATGACTTCTGTCTGACTATAAAAGTCGACGTTTTCTCTCAAGGAAAGAAAAGAAAATTAAGATTCGTTACAGGAAACGACGTCGGGCTGCATTTCCGAGTAAATACTCTGCCACTAATCTCATTCCAGACGCATTCCGGATCCCGCAATCTGCTTTGTGTGTGCGTGCGTGGTACAGGCTAGTATTTGAATAGGCGCAGTGTCGCAAAGTAACAATTCAAGCCGAACAGGAGTTCGATGTCAAATTATAATCAGTTGTTTATCGTTTCAGAATTAGTCAAGATTAGATAATTTTAAGAAAATGCCATGCATTGAAACTTATCTTTAAAATTACTCTTTTTTTTTCTCTCCCTTTTCCCTTTTAGTATGAATTTTTCATTACTTTTCTTGTTGCTTCTTTGTTAATATTTTATTTCTCTACTTTATTCATTGTTATTAGGTTATTTTACGACACTGTATCAACATCTCAGGTTATTTAGCGTCTGAATGAGATGAATGTGATAATGCCGGTGAAATGAGTCCTGGGTCCAGCATCGATAGTTACCCAGCATTTGCCAATATTGGGTTGAGGGAAAACCCCCAAAAAATACCTCAACCAGGTAACTTGCCCCGACCGGGATTCGAACCCGGGCCCCTGGTTTCGCGGCCAGATGCGCTAAACGTGTGGACTTCATTGTGTTCTCCTATATTCTATGTTCCTTTAGTTCTATCATGCTTGCTCATTTCTTTCATCGTTTGTTCTTTTTCTTCATTTTAAATTATTTTACTCAATTCTCTTTCATTTTTATTTTTCTGCCTTCCTAAATATTTTCTTCCTTCCTATTTTTTTCGCCTCTTGCTCATTTCCTTTCCTTGTTTTCACTCAGATTTATTTGTTCCTCAATTATTTACTTGTTTCCTTATCTCCATTTTTCATGTTTCTTTTCTTTCTTCCTTCGCTCTCTCTTCCCCTCTTTAATTATTTTTCTCCTTTTTCTGTCTTCTCTACAGGGTGATTCAGAATTCCTATTACATCTTTCTAGGGATTGTAAAGGAGACTTAATAGATAAAGTTATGATAAGCAACTCGTGTCCGAAAACGTATCGTTTTGATGTCAAGATTAAGTAAATTTTAAATCTACCGCTTCATGGTAAGCAACCCACATTGACGGAGGGCGATGTTTTCTGTTTACAATCTTATGTACTACTTTGATCTTCACATCATATGCTATTCAATCGTTGCTGAAGACGGTGCAGTGTCAATATGGTTGAATACACGTTTGCCGAGAAAACTGAGATGTTGTTAATTTACGGACTAACTCTTGGCCATCACGATCACCGGATTTAACTCCTCTTGACTTTTTCGTGTGGGGTCACATGAAGAGTCTTGTTTATGAGACTCCTCTGAGTCGGAGAAAGAACTGGTGGGCCTTTTGAAAGTTCGATCTTCTCATCATTGCAGCATCGAAACAGTACGTTTTCGGGTATGGGTTACTTATCAAAACTTTACCCACTAAGTCTCCTCTGCAACTCCCTAGAAAGATGTAATAGTAATTCTAAATTACCCTCTATTTATTTCTTCCTTTATTTGTATCTTTCCTCAATTTCATTTTTTACGCCGTTTCATCAGTTTTCCTTTTTAAGTTCCTTCTCCTCTATTTTCCTTTCTTATTTACTTCCTTTCCTTCATCCTTCAAATTTTATTTTTTTTTTATTTTTACCTTCCTAGTTTTCTTCTTTCATTTCTTCCCTAATTTTCCTATCTTTCCTTCTTCCTTCCCTATTTCCTTCTTTATTTGTTCCCTCATTTTCCTATCTTTTATTCTTACTTCAATTTTCCTATCTTTTCTTCTTCCTTGCCTATTTCCTTCTTTCTTTGTTGCCTCATTTTCCTATCTTTTCTTCTTCCTTCAGTTTTCCTATCTTTCCTTCTTCCTTCCCTATTTCCTTCTTTCTTTGTTGCCTCATTTTCCTATCTTTTCTTCTTCCTTCAATTTTCCTATCTTTCCTTCTTCCTTCCCTATTTCCTTCTTTCTTTGTTGCCTCATTTTCCTATCTTTTCTTCTTCCTTCAATTTTCCTATCTTTCCTTCTTCCTTTCTTTCTTCCAAATTTCCATCTTTTATAATTTCCGTCATTTTACTTTGTTCTTTCTTTCCTTTCTCTCATTCGTGCTTCAATTTCCTTTATTTCTATCTTCTTTCATTTATTCCTTAATTTCCTCATTTTCCTTCAATCTTCACAACGTCTTTCCTTTATGCCTCCTTTCTGCTTCTCATCTTTATTTATTCCCATATTTTTTCTTTATTCTTTCTTTCTAATTTTCTTTTTCCTTCATTACCTTTCATGCTGAATTCTTTCTTCTTTCTTCACTTCCTAAATTAGTGTATATTTTCACCTTACATTCTTTACTCACTTTCATGCTTTCTTTCTTTTATGTCCGGCCCTTTTTGTTTTGCGTTTTCTCATTTCTATAGTGAGATATCTTTCCATACCGTATTTCTTTCCCCATCCTTTGATACTCTGTTTCTTTTTTGCTTCATTTCCTTTTCCTTTGTTTATTAATTCATTTCCTTCTTATTTACATCGTATATTCATTTGTCCCAAGCAGTGTAATCACCGGGCTATACAACTCTGCAAGTTCTTGTGTTGGCTTGGTTGCTGCCATATCACATTAATGAGTGAGTGCTCGTATAAGGGATGACGTCACAGGGTTGCGTGTAGTATTAATGACGTGCTAGGAAGTTTTTAATGACCTCAGAAAAACCATAAAATGTATATTCATCAAATAAACCTCGTGGAATGGATCCGCATCTGCGGAACTTCCTGAGGAAGGGTCTGATATACAGATCTCAATGACGTTCGATAGTTATACAGCGTATGCCAAATTTATGTCTCATTTTATTTCCCAAGAAAGCCCTTAATCATCCGAAAGGGGGCAAATAATGACAGGTATCGTACCCTGCAATTTGGACAGACCATCTAGATAGAGGGTATCGACCACGCGTGAAATACGTACAACTTGAGTTTATGTCGTATTACGTCTGCAATAAAAATTGTCCTATAGTTAGCATAATCCATCTTTATTCTTTCCGTTGTAGTTGCTACGACGTCATTAAATAAATAAAGATTACATAGCAAGGAAAGTTTTACTCCGAATTTTAACACGCTTTCTAGCGTTATAATATCTACTTCTAAGAATGACTTAAAAATAATAATAATAACGCAACGGAGCCATCTGGTGGCAGATCCGTGAAAAGTTATGTAAGAAGCGAAAAACTTAAGAAGTTCTTAACTTGGACTTTTATAAAATTGTACACCTTTAGTGAGAAATAAAATCGGAGTAAAAACTTTTTGGGGTGACGTAATGAGGGCTATACAGGATGGGAATGAAATAATTCTACAGACTGAAAGGTACGATAGAGTACACTTAAGTGGTTAGGTACGGCTTACAGCAGTAAAAGGTTTGGAAATATTCAACATTTTCCTCCTCCATTACTTTATCTTGTACAATAATGAAAATTGGTATGTGTAAAACATTATCCTTCTGCTATATGAAAAAAATATTTTTATATTAAAAAATTACTTATATTGTTTTTTCAAAATTAAAAATGGTGGCAGTTCATTGTGCATTGATGAAGCGTTTCCCTCATAATTATTCATAAACTTGTTAACTTTTTCATGTTCTCTCTCTCTCTCTCTTATTTTATTGCTGAAACTCATGTTCACAATATCATGCTCTTTCAACTACATTCCTTAATAAATAATATATTTTTTATTTTGTGTTAGAAGAAAATACTGATATTTGACCATTTTTTAAACGAATTTATCTTTTATCAGGCAATCTACCAAAGGTAGACAAATGATCTTGCATCATATTTTTCATATGACACGTATAAAGAGACACAAAAAATTTCATCACAGAATGTTGGATAGTTTTTGAGTTATATGGGAAACACTTCATCACTGCACAGTAAACTGAATTTTGAAGAGAAAAATGTAAATATTTTTTTTAAATCGTGAAAATATTTTTTTTTTTTCATATAGCAGAAGGACTGTGTTTTAAACATACCAATTTTCATTACTGTATCTTATACAGTAATGGAGAAAAAAAATTTAATTTTCCAAAATTTTACTGCTGTAAGCTGTACCTAACCCCTTAAATGAATAGAAAAACCTATATTACATTTTGTGATTAAATGCACGGTTAATTATAGAATTGAATTCAAAGTTTCAGCAGTCTGGCAACATCGCCGCTAACACACTGCTATTTCTTCTCGTAATACAGATTTAAGAGGTTAATGAACTAAGGTCGGTATACCTAGGTAAACTACCTTCTACTTCCCTCTGTGGCTACAATGTTGCATCATTCAATGATTTGAAATTAGTAGTTTTAAATTAAATTTACACTAAAACCGTCCACACTATTGAAATATGCGAGAGGGATAAATGATTCATTATTAGGTTTCTATCGATATGGAGAAAAATCACGATTCTACTCCCAATAGTTAACTTACTTACAAATGGCTTTTAAGGAACCCGGAGTTTCATTGCCGCCCTCACATAAACCCGCCATCGATCCCTATCCTTTGCAAGATTAATCCAGTCTCTATCATCATATCCTACCTGCCTTAAATCCATTTTAATATTATCCTCCCATCTACGTCTCCAAAGGTCTTTTCTCCTCCGTCTCCCAACTAACATTCTACATGCATTTCTGGATTCGCCCATACGTGCTACGTGCCCTGCCCATCTCAAACGTCTGGATTTAATGTTCCTAATTATGTCAGGTAAAGAAAACAATGCGTGCAGTTCTGCGTTGTGTAATTTTCTACATTCTTCTGTCACTTCATCCCTCTTAGCCCCAAATATTTTCCTAAGAACTTTATTCTCAAACACCCTTAATCTCCGTTCCTCTTTCAAAGTGAGAGTCCAAGTTTCACAACCATACAGAACAACCGGTAATATAACTGTTTTATAAATTCTAACTTTCAGATTTTTTGACAGCAGACAAGATGACAAGAGCTTCTCAACCGAATAATAACATGCATTTCCCATATTTATTCTGCGTTTAATTTCGTCCGAAGTGTCATTTATATTTGTTACCGAAAAAAAAAACAATTTTTTTTTCTGAGAAAACTATGAACTTTCCACCAATACATTACACTTTTTTGTTCCATTTAACATGAGCTATTCGTTCTGAAATGCTGAAGGGTCATTTCACTTCAACCCTGTGTATGTTCATAGTTTTCATTCCACTACATTACTATTCTTCACCTGATACTTCATATATTTTGTCAGCAGTAGTAATTTTCGATTTTGCTGTTAGAACTTAATTTCAATGTTTAATTGGCTTTCAAAATAGGCATGTACTACTTTTGCTCCTGGAGCTGAAATAAAATATCTGCGACGAACTGCAGGATACACACTTCTGGACCACAAGAGGAACGAGGATATACTGCAGGAACTCAACATGCAACCATTAGAAGAAAAAATTACAGAATATACATTTATCGTATGGAAGCTGGCCGGACACCCCAAGAAATGCTAAAATACCACCCTCAAGGACGACGGCGACCTGGACGTCCACAGAAACGTCTATTGGATTGTATAGCTGGAACCGAAACAGGCCAACAATGGCCTAATTTCGTGGCTGGAATATGGTGATGATGATGATGATGATGAAAAATGGATTTAGAGTTTAAAAAGGCAATTAACACTAATTCTTAAACGACTTGGTGGCACCCAATAGGGGAGAGTTGCCTAATTTGTACCATTTTACACATTTCATTTTTTCTAATTTTAACTGACAACTGTTGAATTATTTCAATAACGGCATCTTAATTCCTAGTATGTTGGGAGGAATTTCCTAAAAAGAAAAGTTTATTTGAAGTTAACATAAATTCATTAGGTTCAGTTTTCTAAATGTCTGCAATGAGTACAAATTAGGCAACTGGTTTCATAAATTGTACCATTGGGTTCCTAAATTGTACCACATACATTTTGTGCACAAACAATTTTATTTATTTTCACTTGCAGTTAGTACAGAAGAATTTTTTTGCTGATTTAAATTATGTGGCAGTCCATTTCTCTGAGCTATATCAAAAGCAAGTTTCCCAACATCTGTTGGAGTTAATCCAAACATCATTTCTTCAAACTTCAGAATGTGATTTTCAAGTTCATTTTCATTTTCTGCCGAAAATACTGTGGTTCTTCCAAACGATTTCACACCTCCATTAGCAACTACGTTTTTGTTTTTCCATTCTTCTTATTGTAGGCTTAGGCACATTGTACATTCGGGCACATTAATTTATTCCATGATAGCCATTCGTATATGCAGCAACAGCAGGACTTAGTGCATCCTGTGACCATGTCCCGTATTGAAGCTTCTTTGCCATTCTGAAATTAATGTAAAATGCAATTATAATTTGTTACAGGGGAAGAAACTTAAAAACGCCAGAATATGAAATGTGGAAATTATTCGATTAAATTCTAAATGCATAATTTAGTGTGTTTAGGCTATGCTATTTTTATGTCACGGTAATTTTTATTATTTGTAATGAAAGTCTGATAAGACTAATTTTAAATTCAGAATTGAATGTGTTTTATTTCCTAAAAATAAATGTTACAGTATTATATTCATATTGAAATGATTAGAAGTAAATAAATTATAATTGCTGATTTAAATTAGGTATGTTTTTCTTCATACGTCACTATAATTTCAAACATTTATAATGAAAATTCCCTATATTGTACCGGTACATTATAGGCAACTGAATCCGGTACAAAATACGCAACCTCGCAATGTTTTTTGTGTTAAATTCTTGCTGCTTAACGGTTTCTGACAGAAGTCTGTAACTTAATGAGAATTACAATATATAAATATAGTTTTAAATAATATATAGCATTGTGGATTTTCACTTACCTTTCGGAAGTAATTGTTGTAGCCATGTAGCGAAAAAATTAGATTGAAACTACCTAAAAAAAGTTTTTTCACTTCACGTCTGCACAACACAACCCACAGGCTTCGTCTCTCATAAAATGGCATGTTTATAGATGTAGTTCGCAATGTTTGACGTATATGGCAACACTTATCAAGGAACTAATTTTCAAGACGGTAGTACAATTTAGGCAACGGTACAAATTACGCAACTCTCCCCTATGACTAACGATTTCATGCTTTAAGATTAACTTTATTTTCTTCTCTTCTACGACTAGTCACGGTTCTAGACAAGCCAGTGCATCAGTGAAGAACATCTGACTTTTAACATCACAACGAAGTCCGTGCAAGACGCCATGAGAATCAATGGAAACTCTATTTAAATTAATGCGAGTGTCGTGGGAGGAGGAACCTTTTAGCCGGCTAGGTGACTGGCTTGTTTTTGCTTTCAGTGTGGCCGGGTCAAGTCGGGTAGGTCGGGTGTGTAAGCGAATGCAAATATCTGCCCACCGAGCTGCCACATACAGAGTCTTCACACAATACAGTGCCTTTCAACGTCGCAACTCCATTTAAACAGCACTTCAGAACGCCATAAAATCAGTCATCCTGACGGTTTGACACAATGATTCTTATGTTGTTCCCGGTAAAATGTACAGTTACTCAAATAAAGATTGGGCCTTTGGAATATTGCGAGTGTCAGATACAAGACATAGCGCATGACCGAAGACCAGAGCGTAACTGGGTTATTTAAATTCACTCTATTTTGGTTTATCGTTGGAAATCGTTCCGAAACTCACTTGAAAAACTGCGAGAAAAATGTTGAGGTGTTGTAAATATAGAAATTATTTTTATTAATGTGACTATTACACTCTTACTACGTCACACTACTTTTGATCAATAAAACGGTACGAAAGGACGTATTTCAACCAATCATAGCTGCTTATCGCACAATTTTATCGCGTCCCTAGCATTTGTTTAATTTTATCGCGTCCCTAGCATTTGTTTAATTTTATCGCGTCCCTAGCATTTGTTTAATTTTATCGCGTCCCTAGCATTTGTTTCTTTGTTTGCCAATATTTGAAACTGCGCTGGTCTGGACGTCAAAAAAAAATATATATATATATAAAATTACAAACCACTCCAGTCGATGCACAGCAGTTTCAAATATGACTCGCATTGGCATTCAAGAACAAGAATTAATAAAAATCACTGATCATACCTATGCATCTTCTGAAATCCGATTTACAAATAAATGAAGAGCACCATTCGGAAATCCTGAATAAGTTGAATACACTATGTAGGCCTAAATCAACGAGTTCCACTTCTATTACGCACACGTCCAATATAACATCAATTGAACTACCAACCACATTCAAATTTGAAAATTGTACATTCAATAATTATTCCTTTTAAAATTATTCATGTTTATTTTTTATGTCATCGTCGTTAATTAAAACTTTTCTAACACATGTGTACAGTATATTAGTTAGGTTATGTTATAGTTCTGCTATATGATATTATGGATAGTCACGTATCAGAGATTGTTTAATATTAAGATTTATTGAAAATCATCTGTCAAGTGACGTTGATTACTGGGATTCGGATAATTGAAGTGGAATGCAACTGTGTTAATAATAAAAATGAAACTGAATCAACAAAGCCTTCTTGACTAGTAACATTGCCATCGTGTATAACTATAGATCGAGAACTTCTCGACCAGAAGGCATTGTTCACTACTGCCTTCTAGCATGCATCTAGCGTAATATTTGTAATGTTGAGATGGTACAATAATACATTTGAAGACAGTAGTATTTTCGTAAGTCAATTAATATTTTATTGTATTGGAGTACTTCGTTACTTCTAATCTTTATATACTTTCTTCTAATCGTGTAATAGTCAATTAAATCCCACTCGAGTTTTGATTTTCTCTAGATAAATCAAAACGTCTAGTGAGATTACTGTTGATAATCAGGCTTCGAGACTTTGGACCCGATACAATAAGTTTACTGTGCATGCACTATAGGTTGTTGACTCGCTGCAGGTAGATAGAGATGTGCTGAGGTAACAACGTTGCTATTTAGAGTAGAGTACGGTAGTATGAGGAAACAAACATATGTACATTCTGAAAGTAAATATACATTACACAATGATAATGTCAAAAGAATATGAAAAGCAATTATTTTCCTAACTTTTATAAGCATTTGTGTATAATTTGACATGGTGTTAATGGTGGAAATAAACATGTAGCAATTTTAATTTTTTCATTTATCCTATTGGTCGTCTTTAGGAAGTGCAGTTACAGTACCGAATTGCAATGTACCTACTACAAGATACATTCTCAGTGTCTCAAACGTAAATCTTTTTCGGTTATCTGCCAAAGTTTGTACTGTAGAAAGCTGCGCTCTACGTCGCATGACGTGATAGGAGCAAAACGAAAAAGCCTAACATCACTGCAGTCTCTAAGAGACAGTCCTTTATTCCCGGATAACTCCATGTCCACTAATTTGCTGTTTACGTTACACAATGTTCCATATCCATTATTTTTAAATAACATTGATTTCCACTTCTATTTTACACGTTCAGTACCGGTGTACTTGGTGTCTCATTAATTCTCTGTGTCATTTTCTAAATTAATTTGAGGCTTCCGGCATCTCTTGCTCTGACTTTTCTAACCGTGTAATAGTTTCAGACAGTTTGAAAATAGGTTTGTATGAAAACCAAATAATTATTCGTCAGAACCTTCAAATCCGGAGCGTTTTCCTTTGCGTATTTGTTGGCATTCATTCTACAGTACCCCCACCCACTGTACGCTTTACCACTATACTCAGTACGCCGTTATACGGATTTCCCACTGACTGCTCTATTGGGTCCGAAGTCTCGAAGCCTGGTGATAATGAACATGGGAGGAGTGATAGCAAGAGGAAGAAGAATAAAGTGCATAAGATTTGCTGATGATATGGCGTTGTTAGCAGAAGAGGAAATTATACTGAAGGATATGCTACTGGAGCTAAATGACAGCTGTGAGCAGTGTGGGATGAGGATAAATGCAAATAAGACGATTAGCATGGTCATAGCAAGAAAAATACACAAGGTAAACTTGCGAATTCTAAATGAGGCAGTAGAGCAAGTGAACAGCCTCAGATACTTGAGGTGTACTTTAAGCAGTGACATGAACTGCTGCCAGGAAGTCAAAAGAAGGATATCAATGGCCAAGGAAGCCTTTAATAGAAAAAGGAGCATCTTATGAAGACCTTTGGGAAAAGAACTAAGGAAGAGACTAGTGAAGTGCTTTTTATGGAGTGTGGCATTATATGGAGCAGAAACATGGACATTGCGACGAAGTGAAGAGAAGCGAATAGAAAATAATTTGAAATGTGGATATGGAGAAGAATGGAATGTGTGAAGTGGACAAACAGAATAATAAATAAAGCTGTGTTGGAAATAATGGCTAAAGAAAGAATGATGCTGAAACTGATCAGGAAGAGAAAAAGGAATTGGTTGCTCACTGGCTGAGAAGAAACTGTCTACTGAAGGGTGCAGTGGAAGGAATGGTGAACGGGAGAAGAGTCGGGGTAGAAGAAGATATCAGATGATAGACGAGACAAAGAGGAAGGCAGGAAATAGGACAGATTGAAGAAAGCTGAGTTTGCAGCGAAAGATCTGTCCTTAGGCAGAACACTAAATGAATGAATGTGATAATATTCTTTTATGAGTTTCGAAACGATATAGGTATGAAAGAGAAAGACAGATAGCTAAATGAAAGTAATTGTTTTATTTTTATTTTGTTTATATCAAAAGAAATGTAAATAATTTGTTTTACTTTTATTTTTATTTTAACAATGTGTTTTAACAAATAATAATTATAATTTAGATCTTATATCATCGTTGTAAATAGGGTGACTTTTCCTTTTGACAATAGTAATGCAATTTGAAAGGTTTTTAACATTAATAACTGAGGAATTGATTTTAAATAACATAATAATTACATTTAAATACAAATCATATGAGTCACTGAGACGAGATGGATAGACAAGCATTTATCCAGCCTTTTAGTTTCACCACAGACAGGCGACGTTCCAAAATATTGACAAAGAACGTTAGATTGTGAATCGCGCTGACTTTTCACCGCAAAGAAGAGTTGGCCCATCCTCTCTTTGGGGAAGAGTACATTGTGGCTATGGACACAGTCATGATGAAAGAGCCAGAGGCCGTGTTTGAGATTTCTGCCAAGGATTCAAGTCCTATGTGAGATTCAAACCCATTACTACAACAGTCAATCTGATGTTAACACTACCATTTAACCACTCCATATATGATAGCCGAGCTGTGTAATTTATCGACCTGAGTGACTGACAGTTTGATCTGAAAAAAAAAAAAAAAAAAAAAAAAAAGCATTGCGAATCGATGAGCTGACATGGACAATATAATAAAATTCTACGCTTGATTGGAAACGCATGTAAAGAAGCGTTTATATTGCTTGTTTGAAATGCACCGTTTTTTTGCCGCGTTCTTGGCCAAATGGTGAACGTAATTCTAGCAGATATATTACAACACCCATTATTAAACAATACCCTCAGGGAGTACTATAATAGCGCTGCAGTGTATGGTTCAAAACGTGACTTCACAAACATAATGAAATTGCAATCATGAAATAATAATAAAAAATGGCTCTGTACAAATTTCATCCATCCGATATACTGTCTACTAGCTTTCTCTATGCAGAACATCATACATTTTGTGAGGTCAACTCTAGGTCTCTAAGCATGAAGATGATGGTGATGACGACACAGATTAGACTAAATCACTATACTCCTCGAGCAGACTAATCCGCCATGTTGAATCCCAAGCGTGTGACGTGACGTGATATGATGTGACGTCAGTGTGGCAAACACAACAATACGGAAAGTAAAAGATGTGGCATGTGAATGCATTTTAGTTTTAAACTGGTATTATTAAAATAACTACTGAAGCTTTCCTGGCGAACAGCAAATGAACGAGTCTTCTCGACTCCACCTTCACTGCGAAATGACAAAATTCCTTGCAATGTGCAGACTTACACCTTCCGCCATTTCTTCTTCGTCCTGTCATCATTTTGATCACATTCCCTTCCCCCGCTCGCGTATGTGGTACCTAAGAGGTTACGTCCATTTTCGGGGTTTTCCCTTCAAAATTTTCTAGAGCTCCTTCAGTGGAGCAGCGTAACCCGGAGTGAGACAAGTGGTCAACAGCCTTGGAGCTCACATATTCAGTTTCTTTTTTTCAGCCCCGAACCCTTTGCTAGGATGCGTTTTGCGTACCTTTTAAATTTCTCCTCCCACTTCTCCTCTTTCAATTCAATTCAATTTAAAAAAAAATTCCCCTAATTACCAGTTAACCTTGAAGACGAGGAAGATGAACTTACTCGAACGTCGGTGGATCACCAATTTATTACCTGGCTGAAAACCCAAGAACATTTTGCCCAATGATTGGTTGTGCGGCTCCAAATTGTACATGGAGGATAGCAATGAATGGACCCGCCATTTTCAGTCGACTATCTATGCGGGAAACAAATGACGATCGCAAAGCATGTTTTACAGTACCGTAAAGAACTTGCAGTTTGAAATGTCGGCAAACAATGAAACAAATGCTAGGGACGTGATAAAAACAAACAAATGCTAGGGAAGTGATAAAAATAAACAAATGCTTGGGAAGTGATAAAATTATAGCGATAAACAACCATGATTGGTTGAAACACGTCCTTTCGTACCGTTTTATCGGTCAAAAGTAGTACGACGTAGTAAAAGTGTAATAGTCACTTTAAAATCGCTTCCCAGTTTAGTCTCTTGCAAGTTGCAATCATATGGAAATCACCACCTGGTCGTCAGTAAGAAATAAAGTCATGAAATATTATCCCTTTATTAAAAATAGTGTTTTCACTTCATTATTCTCATCTGTTAGTTAAGTCTTCTTCAATGCAGAAGCATTAAACAAAAATTCAGGATGTAGATTGACTTGGTTCAGTTCCTTCATTTATTTATGAGTCTACTTTGCCAATTTAATTAATTTTACTTGCAAGTATTGCAGTTCTATAGAATCTGAAACACCTCTGCAGTCAAATAAAACAGTAGAGACTTAAAACTGACGTCTTGGCCGTGTTTCTGCCAGCTGATCGTAGCTGGCACGAGATGGTCCCACCGCAGTTCTGTCTGCCAAGTAAAGAGATGGAAGGGGAGCGAAGAATGCAGACTCTAAAGGTTTGGTGATAATGCTCATGTTACAAAGGCGGAAGGGCGTACTCAGTGGAACATTCATAACTGCTAGTGTCAATAATGGAAGTTAATGACGTACTATTAACAAACCGCTTACTATAATACCATTGGTTTGTATATGAGACGATTAAAACATTAGCATACTGCTGGTACGTACTTAAAAAAAAGAAGAGCGTTTTGCAGTATTGCAAACATTTGTTCGGCTTACAGCCGTTGAAAAAAAAAGACATTTTGTTAATATTCACTGTATATATACTGCGTGTTCAGTTCAAATTGTGTCATGGCTCGCTGTATGACGTCATGTGGCTAGTCGATGAGCCTAGATAATTTAATCTTCCTACACTTCTGCAGAGGCGTATTACCTATGTGCCAGAGAAGTTGCCTAGCAAGTACGGCGTTCATTCTAAAGAGTACTTACCGATACGTACGGTAACTCCAGTAGCGGCAGGAATGTGAACTGTTTGGAAACACGTACTGGGGTGAGTTTTTTTCTTAGTGTCGGGATATGGGGAGAGGGTTAAGACGATTACTTACGTACAGTATTTGTTGACATTAACTTCGACTGTCAACATGGACACGGAGCATTTGATTTGTGCTGTGGAATGTTGCCGTACGCAACCGATGATAACAAATACTCTGCGTACCGCTTGCCCGAGCAAAACACAGTTCGAAAGAGGTTATGGAAGCACACAGACCGTACAGACCGCCATCTGTTGCTACGACGTTCAAAGTTATACCGTACACGTTCTAAAGTTCAGATTGAACGCCTTGATTAATAGGCAACTTCTCTGACATAAAAGCTGAAACTCTCTTCAAATCGCTGATTCACAACAGTGACGTCATGACACACTTTGAAATGAACACCCATTATATATATATATATATATATATATATATATATATATATATATATATATATATATATGCCCTGCCCGTCTTCAATGTTCAAATATTAATAAAAAGATAATATTGCTTTATGTGTAATTGTCCAGCAATAAAACTGTGCTGAATACAGCCAATCAAATGCTCCATTTCACAACAGAGATATTAATGAATAAGTATGGCAAGTTTCACCACTCTAGCTTTAACCACTGAGAAATAAAATGAATACTTGTCGTTGAAAACGTAGAACATTTCTTTTTTGAGATAATTAAATTTAAAGTTTTGGTTACACATAACTCGTACTTTAACACAACTTCTACAAATTTTAGAAAAGTATAGGCCTACTTATAATTAAGGTATTGAGATATAATTTTCACAAAAATACTCCTCATGAAACCGTACATTTTAGCGCAAAAATGAAAAATGATAGTATTTGTCAAAATTCTGCTATTTTCAGTAGCGCATTGTCTTATTCTGGCCACACTATCAGGTTCATTGCAAAAATCATAAATTTCTTTATTGTGTAGTTTTCTCCATTCCAAAGTATCTGTACCTGGAACTGCTTCCAATATTTTTCTTATAATAATAATAATAATAATAATAATAATAATAATAATAATAATAATAATAATAATACTTACTGCCTTTTAAGGAACCCGGAGGTTCATTGCCGCCCTCACATAAGCCCGCTGAGCAAGATTAATCCAGTCCCTACCATCATATCCCACCTTCCTCAAATCCATTTTAATATTATCTTCCCATCTACGTCTCGGCCTCCCCAAAGGTCTTTTCCCCTCTGGCCTCCCAACTAACACTCTATATGCATTTCTGGATTCGCCCATACGTGCTACATGCCCTGCCCGTCTCAAACGTCTGGATTTAATGTTCGTAATTATGTCAGGTGAAGGATACAATGCGTGCAGCTCTGCGTTGTGTAACTTTCTCCATTCTCCTGTAACTTCATCCCTCTTAGCCCCAAATATTTTCCTAAGAACTTTATTCTCAAAAACCCTAAATCTCTGTTCCTCTCTCAAAGTGAGAGTCCAAGTTTCACAGCCATACAGAACAACCGGTAATATAACTGTTTTATAAATTCTAACTTTCAGATTTTTGACAGCAGACTAGATGACAAAAGCTTCTCAACCAAATAATAACAGGCATATTTATTCTAGGTTTAATTTCCTCCCGAGTGTCATTTACATTTGTTACTGTTGCTCCAAGATATTTGAATTTTTCCACCTCATCGAAGGATAAATCTCCAAATTTTATAGTTCCATTTCGTACAATATTCTGATCACGAGACATAATCATATACTTAGTCTTTTCGGGATTTACTTCCAAACCTATCTCTTTACTTGCTTCAAGTAGAATAATAATAATAATAATAATAATAATAATAATAATAATAATAATAATAATAATAATAGAGTCGTGATACGGAAGATCGTGCACTAATGGTGAACAGACTGTTGTTGCATCATAAACTTGAGCAGCATTACATCAGTGTAGCGAAGTCCATGTATCTCTGAAACACATTATAATACCATCCTCAGCTTCCCCTTTGTAATTTCAACTGGCTACAGTGCAGTGGGTTGCATCACGACTTGCAAGAAACCCGAGGGCCTCTCCCCTCACTCCACAGACGCGAGGTTGGGCACGAGGCCAGGAATGAAAACTGCCCCACTCCTCACTCTCTGTCCCTCTCGCGCTCTCGTCTTCATTCTTTACTCTCCCCTAGCCTCCCTCCGACCGTGTGTCGTAGCAAAACAATGTACGCAGCATCCGCATTGCCCGGCCTGGGTGATCTCAACAGTTGCCAGATACCCTCCCAGGCGAGAATTGCCATTGTCGCTAGACTGAAATGCGGGCAGACCTACTACTTACAAGGCGGTGGGTAGATAAGTAAGAAAGTACCAAATTAAATATATCTAAAACACAAGCCATCTTATTTAGCAGAAGAAATACATTCAATAGACCGGGCATAAATCACACGAAGTTAGCTATAAATGGATCACAAATCGAGTGGAAAACCTCAGTTAAATATCTTGGAGTAACACTAGACAGACCTGAACATATACTACAAAAACTCAGACTAGCTAATGCTAGAATGGTGGAGCTTTATCCAATATTAAATAAAAGCAGACGTCTAAACATACATACAGCTCTAACTTTGTATAAAACATTAATTAGGTCAGTAATACTATATGCTTGTCCTGCTTGGGGACATGCACCTATTACAGTCCGTAAAAAATTACAAGTTTTCCAAAACAAAATTTTAAGATTCATCACAGGACTTCCTAGAGTAACTCCTGTTAGATTGATTCATGAAGAACTAGAAATTTCGACAATTCAAGAATATATTTCAAATCAAGCCTTCTGCACGTACACCAAGTCGTACAGCAGCACAAACCCACTAATTTCTTCACTAGGAAATTACAACCCTGCATTAGATAAACATAAAAGACCTAAGGGTGTACTCCACCCTCTAGCTTGGAACGACAACGTACAAGACGAATACCAACTTGAACACTAAATAACCACTTGACTCTACATACAGACAACTCTATTAATGCACTAATAATGTTATTTCTCTGTTTCAGGGTCATCACGTTATTGGCAGCATAGATGCATTGTTCTTATTGTAAACAATTTTTATGTACCTTTAATGTATTGTACTTTGAATAATGATTAAACCAAAACCTCCCACTTCAACATATTCCGACCCCACTATAGCCAATTGGCTTGTCATCAGCACGACATCTCATCCTGCTCTAGGTTTTTCCGTGGTTCCCCTTGAGCAATAAGGCAAATGTCGGGATGAGCCCTAAAAGAAATGGGCCACGGACCACTTCCCTTCGCCCACTCTTTCTCTTCTACTATCACAAAGAACTTGCTAATTTCTTAGATAACAACCCTGTATTATGATAATAGGGGAAAATAAATATATTGTAAGTTCACAGGGCTAACGGCTACGAAGCTGGGAACCTGGTTCTAATGAAGTGCACTGGTAGCAATCTAAACATGGGGGCATGAGATAGTTACTCTGCCTGCCATTAAAATTCACTTCAACTCAATCCCCAAGGTAAAAAAAAAGTACGAAAGTACAGACTGATTATTATTATAGAGGGGGTTATAATGTAAAAAAAACTTAAACATAACATTACCATCTACAAGGTGAAAATATTTATAATATTGTCTTGGGATATGTTAGGTAGTAAGTTCCAAAATCCCCCTCTTTTTTAAGTTTTAAAACGCTGAAAATCCTGCAGTAAATTCCAAAATCTTTTTTTTATACAAGTGCAGCTCTTAAACATGGTGCTAGTTTCGGCCCAAGACTTTATAATAAAATTACAAACCATTTTCCAAATTTGAAATATATTAAAATTGAAGCTTTTAAAAAATAAATTTATAAAATTATTCATGATATATAATAGTAACAAATGTGTGTATTTTTTACCTTTTATTTCTGTCGACTATATTCATGTTTTTATTGAATGCCACTGGTTTCTGTCTGATTGTCAATTTATATTAAATGTGTTTTTTTCTCTCTTTTTCTCTTTCTTCTTTTTTTGCTCTTGTGTGTTATTTATTGGTTTGAATTAAGTTACTTACTATATTTAGTAAACTGTTCTTGTAAATTTTATATTATATTATTATTAGCTAAGACCACACCGTACACGAGCTTGGCTCTTACGGTAGTGGCTAGAAACATTTTTGTTTTATAATTTTAATTTGTACTCACTAGCTAGCTAGTTAAATAAATAAATAAATAAATAAATAAATAAATAAATAAATAAATATATATATATATATATATATATATATATAAATGATATTCAGTATGAAAACCTGGCAACAGTACTTACTAGATCTCGGATTTTTAAGCTCGAATAGGATAAGCTGCAATAATTTTACGTAAAAATCCCTAATTGTATGCAACACTAGAAACTCTCGAGCGATGATATTGCCTAAAACTATATGCATTATGTTTCAGCCTACAGTAAACAAGATTAAAAATCCGAGGGTCGTATTCAGGAACGTCACTTCAATTTAACTTTTACTTACTGGGACTTTAACAGGTAGAAAACGCAGAATTTGTATTTAGAGTCAGCAGGAAAACGGTAGAATTTATAGATTCCATGCTTAGAACTAGAAAGAGAAGATGGTAGAATCCAAAAAGGATAGCTGCCCTTGAAAAAGGGGTACCGAGCGGTAACAGCACCCAAATTAATTGTAGATCAACAATATTCTATTTTAAATTTTAATTTAATTTAATTTTAATTTATTTTTGGGGTACAGCTATCCTCGACATGAATAATTTATTTTTCATACGTATTTTTTCGTATATATATAACTGTATAGATGGTTATTTACAATTAGCAAGGGATGTCTTAAAACATTAATGGCTATATCTTGCTATATTTTATTGTATTAGAGTAGTTTATTTTTTCTAATCCTTATATACTTTCATGTTGTTTTATGATCTAGATATTAATGTAATAACTATGTAACCAATTGTATTCAATTAGAATTAGAGTCTGGCTGGGCGGAAGAGAAGGCCTATTGGCCTTAGCTCTGCCAGATTAAATAAATAAATAAATTATTATTATTATTATTATTATTATTATTATTATTATTATTATACTGTCCTCTAATCGTGTAGTAGTCATTTAAATCTCACTGGAGTTTTGATTTTCTTTAGCGAGTTCAATATATTATTAAAGAAAACAAACAGCAAAGATATCTCAGGGCATAGTATATTGCAGTACAATAAGAATAAAAACTGATATAATTAAGAAAATGGAAACGCAAAGATAAATAAAGAAGAGAGGCACGACTGTCTGCTGTTTTTATCAGTACTTATTCATATCAGACAAGTAGTTAAACAAAAAATGATTTTTCCGAAGGCAAATTTTTTAATGAAGGAATGTTACTCATATCTTGCGGCTTTACTTCTTGCATATAGATTTCGAGATTTGAATGTGGAATGTAAGAGATGTTTTTACATTTAAAATAGAAATGGATTTAAACAAGAAAATATCCGCAAAAAATTAGTGTGATGGCATTTGCTGGTATTGATCGTGTTGGAGATAAACAGTGATAATAGGTAACGGTGGAATTCAGCGACAAAACTCTTTTTCTAATTGCGCAGACTATGAAGTTCCTATACACATTACAAATATTCAGATAAGTATGTGATACATTGAAACGCACTACAAATATAGTAGAAGAGAAACATGGTAAAGATTAAAAAAATGACGACTTCAGCAATGTAATTTCATGGTTGCGAGAAATCTAATTTAGAAGGAAGATTATATTCATACATTTTCCGTCACTGAAGTATCTAAAAAAATCTACTACAGTGGAGAATAATATCATCTCTTCGTACATAGTTCACTTTTCCAAGAACAAGAATTGCTCAAAGGAATTAGGGGACTACAATACAGAGTGGAAGTAATATAAATGTGCAGATTTTAACAGCTGATTCCTTGGAAAGAGTACAATACAAAATTATAATATCATATTAGTCACAAGACTAATGAAGGAAATGCAAGAGAAGACATGATAAGAACGTGCGAAGGAATGAAGTGATCACCAGGTATTAGAGATTGTGAGGCTTTTGAGAGGTTAGCGAGGAAGAAGAGTGCTAAAAAGTGAGTGCAAGAAAGTCAGGGGTGACAAAAGTGATTGAATGTGAATAGAGAAGAAAGTGTTAAGTGTAGAGTGTAGTAAGATATACATACAATCAATGAATAAAAGAAAATTAAAGTGAAAAAAACATCTGAACAAATGTGAAGTGGAAGAGAGAGAAATTGGTAGTGTAATTAAGTGATTTAAATGTTTAACGTTTTTCAATGTTGTGGGTTGGGAGTAATATCAGGGCTATGATTTAGGTATTGCAGTCTTCAACGGACATAATTAGGAACATTAAATCCAGACGTTTGAGATGGGTAGGGTATTTAGCACGTATGGGTGAATCCAGAAATGTATATGGAGTGTTAGTTGGGAGGCCGGAGGAAAAAAGACCTTTGGCGAGGCCGAGATGTAGATGGGAAGATAATATTACAATAGATTTGAGGGAGGTGGGATTATGATGGTAGAGACTGGATTAATCTTGCTGATTGTGAGGATAGGGACCAATGGCGGGGTGGTAATGAACCTCCGGGATCTCTAAAAGCCGCAAGTAAGTAAATACGTAAGTACGTAAGTAAGTAATCAATTAAGTACGTAAGTAAGTGAGTAAGTAATTAAGTAAGTAAGTACGTAAGTAAGTAAGTAAGTATGATTTACGTGGAGTAGATCAGCGCAATATTAATCCTTCAACGGAGAAAACACAGGACACTCTAAGATAATGAAAAACCCTCTATGTTATGTTGTACTTTAAATTCGAATTCATGACTGTAACTATAACATTATGTCACGTGTACCTGCTGTTGCGTAAACTGCAGTGAAGTAATAATTAATATATAAAAGTAAAATTAATGTCGATGGTTTGATCATATGAAGAGGATGACAGAAGATAGATTGCTGAAAATGTATGAATGAATTCGAACTGGGAAAGGAAGAGGGGAAGAACAAAACTGACATAGAGACGAGGAATAATTGAGGACCGTTTTTGAAAAACTTGCTAACTGAAAAATTTGCAAAATTGAGATTTTGGTGGATTCGTTAACATAAAGCAGGCCTCTACACGATGTTGAAGTTATCTTAGTGAAATTGAATTATTTCTCTTCATTATAGTGTGTCAAAGTGTGATGGTTGCACCTATAACCTATTTGTCTCCATTCAGTTTTTTGCCTCTGCTGTAAAATATAGTTTTTTCAATTAGCAAGTTTTGCAAAAACGGTCCTCAGTTAGAACAATGAGAAAAGGGGATTGAAAGATCGGATATTAGAGAATAGGTACATGAATGGAGAAAGGCTATAGAATCCTTAAAATGGGTACAGGAAGATGTCTTACGACACTGCAAAGCTGATAAATAAATAAATTAATGAATGTCTGGTAAGAATCAAACTGAAATAAAGAAGTCGTTATGTTTAATGTTAACACAATAATTTCTATCCTTACGTCACACTAAGACTACGTCATCAAAATGGAGAAAAAGAGAAGCAGAAAGAGAGGGGACAAAAAATACAATAAGGAGAGTCAACATCAGGAACGAAAATGACAGCAAAGGAAACACTTGTGAATAAAAAGACTGTCAGAGTAAAAGGACAGAAGAATAGAGAATTACACGGGAAGAAGAAAGTGCTTTAAACTTGAAATATGGGCTTAAAAGCTGGAGGAAATGAAACCGCGAAACCTCCAGGAAGGAGGAAACGAAGCCAAAATTGGTCCCGAATCGACTTGGCTGGCGCTGTAAGGACCTAACGCGCAGATATCAATCTCGGTGGCTTATGTACCGCGAGGGTGCCGAGCCAACAGCTTCTTCGTCCTCCCCTCCGCTCGGCCTGGGAACTCCGCCACAAGCAGATCTAAGAACTCCGCCACAAGCAGATCTAAGGCTCAACACAACGTTAAACTGAAAAGCGGCTGGTCTGCTGGTGCAGTGCTCCTGTCAGACACGCTGTACTTCACGTGAAGAAATAGTTTTCATTAACTTAAGGGAAGACTTCACTGAAAATCATGAAAATTTTCCAAAATATTTTTATTGACTATTTCACTTCTTTAGAATATTTTTATACCCCAAAATGATTTAGTTCAATTTTGATTACAAATATGTTTATTTTTTTAATTAAGGAAGAAGAGCTGTCAAATTGTTTTTAGTAAAATTTTTTTTTTTTTACAAATTTCTGATTATGAATCTAGTAACTTTTTGTTCTAAAGTAGGCGTCCTCAAGTTACTAGATGAATGTAGCGGAGGAAAATTTTAATAAGTGTGTGTTACATATATATTCATTTTACTTTCAAATTCATTTTTCCGTAGGCCTAAGTTTATTTTTCTTGATTCAACACCAGCTTTTTAATGACAAATATTAATCAATCTGGATTAAATTTTTACTGCAAGTATTTATGACGTAGCTGCATATTTCTATGCATTTATTTTGTAAGAAATGCTGCTAGTTTATTTTATTAATATTTTTTTCTTGAATTATAGAAATATGACATTTTCAAAAGTTGAAAACATTTTTTGAAAGCGAATAAATGAGGTATTTCATAAAATTAATTGCATATAAATGCTTATCTATGTCTTGTAAAAAAAAGGAATCTTAAAAATTGAGATCTTCTACTAAAAAGTTGGGTTTGAAAATATTTATAAAAATATAGAAAAAATCAAAATTCAAATACATTTGGGAGTTCAAATTTGTATTTTGTTAGTCTTTTACATAGCAAACATGCTCTCAAAATTTGGTTGAAAAAAAGATTAGGAAAAAAGTTGTCATTTTTAGTAGAGTGTCCCCTTAAATTCTTTCCAAGAATGAATTCCGAAGGAACAAAAGCTAATAAACGAATTTTTCCATGCATGAGATAACTTATTTACGATACAAGTATTAAAAATATCATTTAAGTTTGTGAGTAAGGATGTTTATGAAACTAGGCCATGAAATAAGCTCTACGAACAAAATAATATTATTTTTAACACGGTGTGTTGTAGCCTCTGTACTATTTTTAGACAGCTGTTGTTTGTCCGTGCTGGTCTCGTCCTCCCCAAAGGTCTTTTTCCCTCATATCTTCCAACTAGCACTCTGTATGCATTTTTGGATTCACCAATACGTGCTACATGCCCTGCCCATCTCAAACGTCTGGATTTAATGTTCCTAATTATGTCAGGTGAAGAATACAATGCGTCCAGTTCTGCGTTGTGTGACTTTCTCCAGTTTCCTGTAACTTCATCCCTCTTAGCTCCAAATATTTTCCTAAGCACCTTATTCTGGAACAGCCTTAACCTCTATTTCTCTCTCAAAGTAAGAGTTCAAATTTCACAATTATACAGAATAACCGGTAATATAACTGGAAATAACTGTTCTTTGAGTATAATATACTGGGTGTTCAGTTCAAAATGTGTCTTGGCTCGCTGTATGCCGTCATGTGGCTAGCTGATGAGCCTAGAGAATTCAATCTTCCTACACTTCCGCAGCTCAGGTGTATAATCTAAGAGGCAGAGAAGTTGGCTAGCAAGTACGGCGTTCATTCTGAAGAGCACGTGCCGATACGTACGGTAACGCCGGTAGTGGCAGGAATGTGAACTGTTTGGAAATACGTACTGTCGGGATATGGGGAGAGGGTTAAGACGATTACTTACGTATTTGTTGACATTAACTTCGACGGTCAACATGGACACGGAGCATTTGATTTGTGTTGTGGAATGTTACCGTACGCAACCGATGATAACAAATACCCTGCGTACGACTTGCCGGCGCAAAACACAGTTCGAAAGAGGTTATGGTAGCACACAGACCGTACAGACCGCCATCTGTTGCTACGACGTTCAAGTTATACCGTACACGTTCTCAAGTTCAGATTGAAGAACGCCTTAAATAATAGGCAACTTCTCTAACATATAAACTGAAACTCGCTTCAAATCGGTGACCCAACAACAGTGACGTCATGACACACTTTGAAATGAACACCCAGTACAATGTAGTCTATAGATAACTGCACACCGTAGAACGATAAAAATAAGAATCTTATTTGTGAAAATCGTAGAACTTAAAATCTCAAACAGATAAACTACAGAAAAGCAATACGTGTAAAGAATTATTTAAATTCGCAGCTGAAACATCGGCAGCAAGGCAACAAGCATCATTAGCTCGCGAGAGAAAGGACTTTACCGTCTGCGTTGTTTAATTTGGCACTGGGGCAGAAGCGATAATTTGTGGCAACAAAGCTGCAGAATTTGGACGCAGTAGCAATGGATACAAGTGTGAAAGACCACGGCAACAACTGCATTCATGCGCCGACTGGAATCCAGAGTGTTCCAAGTCCAATTGTTTGATACGCATTGAAAGTTGCCGACTTGTCCATCAAGTTGTACCTGCTTTCACAAACTGTTCCGCGTACCATAAATTAGTATACTGTGACAGCCAGTTAATTATTCAACAGCGGCAGTAGCAGCACATCTGGAGCACTGCTACATAATGGCGGACGTGCCACGATTTTTGTTGACTGTCTCCATTCACAACGTTGTTGTATGTAGCTAACGTTTTAATGATCCGCACAATATTTAACAAGTGCAGGGGGTTGGAGGGTGTGAACAGGTGGTTATGAGTCATCGGTATGTACTGTTTCAAATGTACAGATTCATTTTTATGGTCAAAATGAGTCCCAAGCCTATTGTCAGAAATTATGCGAAAATTTAAAAGGCTTATTGCGAACAGGGTGCATTGTGCTATCTTGTCAAGTTAACATATTTAGTCGGCTATCTATTCTCCCCTTCTGACATTACTGTCCAAAACTTTTTTTTCATTTAAATACTCATATATTAACGGATTCTACAGTGTCAAGGTCATCAGATCCGAATATTTTCATACATACGACATATAAGCTTATTATCAAATTTTACAGGTAGCAGAGCGCAATACACTCAATAAAATGTATAGGCCTACTAATGTGTCGTAGTTACAACTGTTTGTTCAAAAAAATGACAGAGGATTAATAGAATCCTTGTAATTGCATGAAACATTTATGCTTTCGCTGTTATTGTTGTGATATTTAGATTTTTCAAGCATTTGATTCATATTTATATGGACTGTGAATATAATTAGAGAGTGAAATAAATTTAATACAATTTATGTGTTGTATTATTGATTAATATTTTCCCTTTATTTCTCGACTTAATATACAGGGTGTTAAAAAAGTATCCAATATTTTAGGAGGTGCTAATGTGAATCGAAACAAGAAATAATGTCTAATAAACATGGGTCCTACAACATATACTTTCTGAAATCTGAACACTTGATCATAGGAGGTGCTCAATGTGACGTCCATTCATGGCAATGCATTCCTCTGCCCCTCGGCGTAAAGAATCACGCACTCTTCGAAATTTGTTTTAATACGTTAATAAGAAAGTCCTGATAACGATCCCCAGTTAATCTCTGTAGTAGCACGTATGACCCTATTAATCTATCACCAAGAACGCCTGCCCGTAAGTTGACTGAGAATCGGTGCTGATGCCTTGTTTCTTCAACTGCATGGGGATTTTCATCAGCTTACACATGCTGATTACAAAAATTCACAACACCATCTCTACTGAACACCGCTCATATCTGCAACCAGACTGTTTTCAGCATTTCTTGCGACGTATCAGTATTCCATGCCAGGGGTGTCAACTACGGTATGATTATCTGGTAGTCTGCTGTACTGTAGGGCAGAAAAATGCTCGCTCTATTCTCTATTTAACGTGTCTCGTGGTTTTCCACGCGGTCCGTCTCGCTCTATTCTCTATTTAATGTGTCTCGTGGTTTTCCACGCGGTCCGTCTCGCTCTATTCTCTATTTAACGTGTCTCGTGGTTTTCCACGCGGTCCGTCTCGCTCTATTCTCTATTTAATGTGTCTCGTGGTTTTCCACGCGGTCCGTCTCGCTCTATTCTCTATTTAACGTGTCTCGTGGTTTTCCACGCGGTCCGTCTCGCTCTATTCTCTATTTAACGTGTCTCGTGGTTTTCCACGCGGTCCGTCTCGCTCTATTCTCTATTTAATGTGTCTCGTGGTTTTCCACGCGGTCCGTCTCGCTCTATTCTCTATTTAACGTGTCTCGTGGTTTTCCACGCGGTCCGTCTCGCTCTATTCTCTATTTAATGTGTCTCGTGGTTTTCCACGCGGTCCGTCTCGTTCTATTCTCTATTTAACGTGTCTCGTGGTTTTCCACGCGGTCCGTCTCGCTCTATTCTCTATTTAATGTGTCTCGTGGTTTTCCATGCGGTCCGTCTCGCTCTATTCTCTATTTAATGTGTCTCGTGGTTTTCCACGCGGTCCGTCTCGTTCTATTCTCTATTTAACGTGTCTCGTGGTTTTCCACGCGGTCCGTCTCGTTCTATTCTCTATTTAACGTGTCTCGTGGTTTTCCACGCGGTCCGTCTCGCTCTATTCTCTATTTAATGTGTCTCGTGGTTTTCCATGCGGTCCGTCTCACTCTATTCTCTATTTAACGTGTCTCGTGGTTTTCCATGCGGTCCGTCTCGCTCTATTCTCTATTTAATGTGTCTCGTGGTTTTCCATGCGGTCCGTCTCGCTCTATTCTCTATTTAAGGTGTCTCGTGGTTTTCCACGCGGTCCGTCTCGTTCTATTCTCTATTTAACGTGTCTCGTGGTTTTCCACGCGGTCCGTCTCGCTCTATTCTCTATTTAATGTGTCTCGTGGTTTTCCACGCGGTCCGTCTCGCTCTATTCTCTATTTAATGTGTCTCGTGGTTTTCCACGCGGTCCGTCTCGTTCTATTCTCTATTTAACGTGTCTCGTGGTTTTCCACGCGGTCCGTCTCGCTCTATTCTCTATTTAATGTGTCTCGTGGTTTTCCACGCGGTCCGTCTCGCTCTATTCTCTATTTAATATGTCTCGTGATTTTCCACGCGGTCCGTCTCGCTCTATTCTCTATTTAATGTCTCGTGGTTTTCCACACGGTCCGTCTCGCTCTATTCTCTATTTAATGTCTCGTGCTTTTTCCACGCGGTCTATCTCGCTCTATTCTCTATTTAATGTCTCGTGGTTTTCCACGCTGTCCGTCTCGCTCTATTCTCTATTTAACGTGTCTCGTGGTTTTCCACGCGGTCCGTCTCGCTCTATTCTCTATTTAATGTGTCTCGTGGTTTTCCACGCGGTCCGTCTCGCTCTATTCTCTATTTAACGTGTCTCGTGGTTTTCCACGCGGTCCGTCTCGCTCTATTCTCTATTTAATGTGTCTCGTGGTTTTCCACGCGGTCCGTCTCGTTCTATTCTCTATTTAATGTGTCTCGTGGTTTTCCATGCGGTCCGTCTCGCTCTATTCTCTATTTAATGTGTCTCGTGGTTTTCCACGCGGTCCGTCTCGTTCTATTCTCTATTTAACGTGTCTCGTGGTTTTCCACGCGGTCCGTCTCGTTCTATTCTCTATTTAACGTGTCTCGTGGTTTTCCACGCGGTCCGTCTCGCTCTATTCTCTATTTAATGTGTCTCGTGGTTTTCCATGCGGTCCGTCTCACTCTATTCTCTATTTAACGTGTCTCGTGGTTTTCCATGCGGTCCGTCTCGCTCTATTCTCTATTTAATGTGTCTCGTGGTTTTCCACGCGGTCCGTCTCGTTCTATTCTCTATTTAACGTGTCTCGTGGTTTTCCACGCGGTCCGTCTCGCTCTATTCTCTATTTAATGTGTCTCGTGGTTTTCCACGCGGTCCGTCTCGCTCTATTCTCTATTTAATATGTCTCGTGATTTTCCACGCGGTCCGTCTCGCTCTATTCTCTATTTAATGTCTCGTGGTTTTCCACACGGTCCGTCTCGCTCTATTCTCTATTTAATGTCTCGTGCTTTTTCCACGCGGTCTATCTCGCTCTATTCTCTATTTAATGTCTCGTGGTTTTCCACGCTGTCCGTCTCGCTCTATTCTCTATTTAATGTCTCGTAGTTTTCCACGCGGTTCATCTCGCTCTATTCTCTATTTAATATCTCGTGGTTTTCCATGCGGTCCATCTCGCTCTATTCTCTATTTAATGTCTCGTGGTTTTCCACGCGGTCCGTCTCGCTCTATTCTCTATTTAACGTGTCTCGTGGTTTTCCACGCGGTCCGTCTCGCTCTATTCTCTATTTAATGTGTCTCGTGGTTTTCCATACGGTCCGTCTCGCTCTATTCTCTATTTAACGTGTCTCGTGGTTTTCCACGCGGTCCGTCTCGCTCTATTCTCTATTTAACGTGTCTCGTGGTTTTTCACGCGGTCCGTCTCGCTCTATTTAATGTGTCTCGTGGTTTTCCACGCGGTCCGTCTCTCTCTATTCTCTATTTAATGTGTCTCGTGGTTTTCCACGCGGTCCGTCTCGCTCTATTCTCTATTTAATGTGTCTCGTGGTTTTCCACGCGGTCCGTCTCGCTCTATTCTCTATTTAATGTGTCTCTCTCGAGGTTTTCCACATATTAGTCATGGATATATTGAGTATACAGTTTATGTATAGGCCTACACATGGATATCAAAAATAAAATACTCTACAGTACAGTGTTAAATAAAGTAGATGCATACTGCATTTTATTACTTTAATTCGAGTACATACGTTTCACACAACTATTGGGATTCCCTTAAACCCGCTGTCAACTTTTGTTTATGTGTTTGTATGAAGGGAACGGGTGGAAATCCTGCTGTATTGGGACTACAGCTGATAAAATAAGGAACTTAACTCCCTCGATGGAGAGGTGAGACGAAAACTAGACAAATCCACACATGCATTATATAAAATTATAGAGGAAATGGATTAAAACACACAAGTTCATATATCCTACCACCAAAAAAGAACACATTAGCTGTTATTCATTATAATCGGACAATAAACTTGCGGTGCATGTCTACTTTCTCCGAGATAATAAATTAACGTGCATTGCATTCGGAGTCGAGTCTAGCTGGGCAATGCGACAAACAAAACACGGCACGAGTCAGTTCTGTAATCGGAAAAAGAATTAAACGCAATGCCAAAGAAAGTTGTGCCATTTTTATTTTACGAGTTCCTGCGGCTACATTTCTATAGACAAGTGTTCCGCCATTGACTCTATACTGAGAACAGGTGTGGCGGGAATCAATGAGTAGACAGGCTGTGTACGTCAGGGATTAAGCATTCAAATCTAGGCGCTTCCAAGAAGAATTTGTGGTGGACAAAAGTAGTGTCAGGGCTAGTTTTTCCCTGTCACCATTCCATCATTTATCAATATGACAAAAGGAGTTAAATAAATAGTGTTGTTCATTAACTCATGGCAAAGGTGGCTTTTTACGAAGAATGTCTTTTCGAAAGCAGGTGATTGGAAGTATAAAAATGATTAAGTAATGCTGTCTGACGAACTGCTATAAAACTACAAGGTAATATTGCTCTAATGTCACTCCATGGAAGCAGTCGGAAGGGAACCCTCTTCATACACTGAAGATAGAATTAAACGTTAGACCATGTCCTCGGCTATTGTCCACATGATGAACTTCTGTGCAATACCCGATATTATAACTAGGGAACAGATTTCTAATTCAGTACCTATTTTTTTTTGCTACGTCCTACACGTATGTTATTCAGATATCTCTATGTTCAATGTACACAGATCTCACTATTAAAATTCTAAAAGTAAAAGTAAACCCTTGGCGCTACAGCTCATGAAGGGCCAAGACCGACCAGCCGGCTGCTGGCCTCACGTCCACATGCCGAAGCAGAAATGGACGATTATCCAACCAGAATGGAGGTATCGTGTGGTTAGCACAATGATCCCCCCAGCCGTTATAGCTGGTTTGCGAAATCGGATTTTCGCTACCTATCGTAGCTCCCCAAGTGCATCACGATGCTGGGTGGGCACCGGTCCCATACATGGCCAAAATTTCAAGAGAAAATTTCTTCCCCCATCAGGACTTGAACCAGAACGCATTCCGTAACACGAGTTATAGGCAGGATGATCGCGTTGCCATAGTGCGGGACCTATTAAAATTCTATACGAACTAAAATGCCTAAATGAATTATAAACTACTATAAATGCCTCACACCTATGCTTGTGTCTCAATAGCCTAGTATTTCGCGTATATTTAAAATAAAAACACCAGTACCGTCATTTCCCATAACTATGGTCCTGAAACACAACTATGGTCCACGACACAACTATTCAAAGCACATTGTAGAAGTAACATAGATTGTTCGTAGATAGCTGCAGTGACTTGACTTCAAACTACAGTACAGCAAAAATATATATAAACGAGGTACTACGTTATGGAGTACAAAATTTGAATGGATTTTTTTTATTGGGTTATTTTACGACGCTGTATCAACATCTAGGTTATTTAGCATCTGAATGATATGAAGGTGATAATGTCGGTGAAATGATTCCGGGGTCCAGCACCGAAAGTTACCTAGCATTTGCTCGTATTGGGTTGAGGGAAAACCCCAACCCGGGCCACCTGGTTTCGCGGCCAGACGCGCTGACCGGGAATGGACCATAGTTATGTTCCAGGACCATAGTTATGGGAAATGACGGTACTAAAAATGAGAAAAATGCCAACATAACTGCAAATGCTACATTAAAACTGAAGAAATGTTAATGATTTCTGTTTACGAGATAACTTAAGCATTTATCTTTGAAATAGGTGTCTCTCAATCGCTTTCAAATTCCTTGAGATTTACGAATAAAATACTTACTTACTTACAAATGGCTTTAAGGAACCCGTACGTTTATTGCCGTCCTCACATAAGCCCGTCATCGGTCCTTATCCTGTGCAAGATTAATCCAGTCTCTATCATCATATCTCACGAATAAAATACTACCAGAAAAATTGTATGCTACAAAAAGTCTGAAGTGAAAGTTAATTCAAATGCATGTTATCTTTTGAGGTACAGCTCTGATGCTTCGACCAGTGAATTCTACTTGCGTGTCTGAGATTCGCCAACTTCGCCCTTGACCTAGGTGGAGCAGATACATCGCAAAGAGTGGTACTAATTTAAATTGCAGATTTAAGTAGTATGATATTTCACTGCGTGCACGAATACAATTTATTTCTTCCAGTCCGGCGCTAATTTTCATGAATTCTAACAAAAAAAAAAAAAAAAAAAAACATTATCATGCCGATTCCAGTTTGTAGAACACATTTGAACTTCGGAATCAAGGGTTTAACAACAGCAGGAAAGTTTTTATATCTCTTTTTGTGTTACATAACCTCATTTGAAGAGAGTCTTTTTCTGTATTGTTTTATTTAAAAATTTTTATGAAATAATATGTCGTTCCTGAAAGAAAAACAACCTTCATTCCGAAGAAAAATGACCCAATTGTAAAGCCTTCCCAACAAATTGTTGCTCTGTTTCTCGTGTGTGTAAATAAGATAATTTCTTCTTCTTCATTATCATTATCATTGCCACCAAATCAATAATATCAACCACTTACTTTAACTTAAAAAAAATGTGCTTCCACATATTTCGATGGTTATTTTGAAATATAGGCTATTCTGAAGTATAGGCTACTTGTCGAGGTGCAACTTGAGCGCTGCGTGGACATTAGTGAATGTTAGATCTGAGGTAAGACTGGGTGCTCGTATACTGCGATTCGCGTTCGGATATTGCGGATAGATGGCAGGACTGTGACCAATTTTTCAAGTTGCACACCACTTTGGCGAGCCACGTTGTACATGATGTGTATCTATGGAGAGTTATATCATGTACTAGAGTGAGTGTACGTAACTTATGTTATTTTCGCTGTGTGATAAGAGTATATTTCGAATTTTCACCACTATTTGACATATATTGTGGGTCCCTATCGCCACAGCATAGATAGAGGATAGAGGAGACGGCCTGGCAGATATGGAGAGTAGCTGCGAATATATTGAATAAGCAGTCGTGGACAGCCGATAAGGGGTGGTCCCCCAGCTTGGGGGTTGGACGAAGGGCTAACAACCCATCACCGTAAAAAAATAGCTTGTTATGAAACCACAACATAAGCCTCGGAATGGGACTGATTCTCTGGCACGACCACAGAGGGATAAAGTTACAGGAGAATAGAGGAAGTTGCACAACGTAGAACTGCACGCATTGTATTCCTCACCTGCCGGAAGACCGGAGGGAAAAATACCTTTGAGGAGACCGAGACGTAGATGGGAAGATAATATAAAAATGGATTTGAGGGAGGTGGGATATGATGGTAGAGACTGGATTAATCTTGCTCAGGATAGGCACCGGTGGCGGGTTATGTGAACCTCTGGGTTCCTTAATAGTACATTATGTAACGAGCCTATAATGGCAGTAATTAAGACGCAAGTATGTTTGTTTATGAAACGAGAGCAAGCGAGTTTCACAATTTTCATACGAGCGTCTTAATTACCATTATAGGCAAGTTTCATACGACTTCTTATGCTCGACCATATTTCTAACTTGAAATTATTCATAAGTTTTCATGTTATAGTTATGTAAGTGACGAACGGAACTCACCTGAATTGTGAGATGTGCGCAGACGCGAAAGTATTGATTTTTTCCGAGGCACGAATATCATTGACCTTGATATAACTAGAGAACATTAGTCTTGATATAACCTGGAAATTGATTTAGAATTGGAAAACGAGATGACAAATTGAATTTATTTGAATATGATTTACAATTAACGCTAATTATTATAGTAACAGAACATAACCTTCTGCGACAGTATTGGATTTCCAGCCTCCGTGACTTTTCGCTAATTGTCTTTCGATTGCATATCCGATACTTGCGGGTTTATAACGGTACAAAGATGATTTGTCATTGGCTGAACAACTGAATAATAATGAATAGGTGTACTTTAATGAGGTGCATTAAAGGCCTACTACCAGGTGTATAATTACTACATTTCGGCATGGTCGAGCATAAAAGCCTTTTGTAAGTTTTATTTGACATGGACAGCTACTTTATAACTCAGATTTGTTGAGAAATGTTTTTATGATTTCTTTTATTGAACAAAAAAGAATCGAGGTTTATAAATTTACTTGTAATTTATCGCCACAAAAAAGAGCTTTGCTGATGATTAATTCGTATTCATATGTGTTTTAAGACTGATTACTAAAAGAGGAGATGAAAGTAGACTTGAAGCCAAAGAAAACAAGAATTAAAAGACTCGAGACAACGCCTCGTTGTAACACGCAGGTACGGCGAGTGGTCTTGTCACTTTCGATTGTTTTGCTTGTACTCCTCTTACAGAGCGGCGATAGTGACGAAACAAGAGCAATCCTTGTCAGCTGCTACCGCAGAACGCTTACACTTGTCTTGCCATATATGTAGCAGTCGTTGAAAGTCTACAACCAGAAGACGGATATAAAACTTCAGTGACCATTTTTATATTGAGCTATATCCACTTTCAAATCTGGGGCGCAACTATATCTCCAGTAGGTCTACTTCAATTGTACATATTGTAGGGATCGTCCTGGGTTTCTCGTGGTTAGCATGGATTTTAAAGAAATGTAGATCTTAAAAGAGAAAACAAAAGCTATAGCCTTTCTGAGATCCCAAACGTTTTTTTTTTTCGTTGTTGGTAACTCTATAGCATCTATTAGATGCTTTATGGTTGTGCTAACAGATGGAGTTACTTGTCAACAATGTGATGCTGAAACGTTTGTTCAGGTTACTGAACAGCGACAGTCCTGATGTATTTTTATATTTGTGATGATTGGTTAATTAATATGAACCCGGCACACTCACAATCACACAAATTTCCAGACTCTAGACACCCAGGGAATTCTTCTTCTTCAAGAAAAATTCACCGAGAGCCGAGCCCGGAACCTCCTGATCTGGAAGCCAGCATGCTGACCAACAGACCACGGAGGCAGTCATCCCAAACGTTACAAGTTAAAAATGAATTATATAACAAAACTACTGGCTTGGAAGTGGGTGGCACCTACTGCGTCCTGATTCCTACACTTTAACTACAACACATAAGTTATATCAGATGAGATACGATCAATGTTAGTAGTTATGTTCTAATAACCCGATGCATTGTCCAAGACGGTGGTGGCTTCGAAATCAATCTTGTGGCTCGTTTCCAGCTACTGCCGACTTACAGGGGTAATGTAGGTTTATGCTGCGTTAATGTTACTTGCAGTGTTCCATAATGGTGCGTCCCGTCTGGCCAATGTAGCATTTCCCACACTCACAAGATATTTTACAGACATCACGTATCCTAAGACCAAGGTCGTCCTTAACTGGTCCTTCGATACAAATACTGGAAAGCAAGATTGCTAACGGTTTCAGTGTAAACAGCAGCGAATTAGACAAGAATACTTTTCGAATGTCCTAGTGACGTAATATATCAATAAACTTAATAAAAATGTATGTGAATTCTATGACGAACTGTAAAATTCTCTAGTTGTAGTCTTTTTGGCTTTATACAGGGTGATTCAGACCACCCGTAACAGTAATTTATTTCGGAAACTAGTGCAAATTTTCGAGAAAAAATATTTATTACTAAAGCACATGTGAACTTTCACTTGAGCTTAATTTCATCAATCAGCTCTAACAGGATTAGGGTCAGTGGAGTATCACTTTAAAATTTCAAATGGGAGTCTGGGTCAAATAGGATACCATTTAATAGAGCTCTTCAAAACAAACAACTTTCATATGAAACGTTTTTACCAATTCCTACTCTTTCAATGAGAAAACGTACAAAAAGATAAAAGTGAATCCGGGAGACCTACCAGTCACTTGACCACGCCGAAGTGTTAGGAGTCACTGACAATGTTAGAAGAAGAGTTACGGGTGTGTACTGCTCAGAACGGCAGAAAATTTGAACATTTATAAAAATTAATGGAATTGTTCATTCTTTCAGTAAAATGCCAACATTAATTGTCTTGTTTACATTTTTATCTTGTAACATTTCCCAATATTGATGGCATTAACATTTTGTACGTTTTCTCATTGAAAGAGTAAGGATTGGTAAAAACGTTTCCTATGAAAGTTGTTTGCTTTGAAGAGCTCTATCAAATGGTACCTTATTTGACCCGGACCCCCATTTAAAATTTTTAAGTGATACGCCACTGACCCTACTTCCTGTTAGATATGATTAATGAAATCAAGCTCGAGTGAAAGTTTACATGTGGTTTGGTTACAAATATTTTTTTCTCGAAAATTTCAATGCACTAGTTTTCGAAATGGCGGCCGGGTAGCTCAGTTGGTAGAGCAGCTGGCTACGGACTGGAAGGTCCGGGGTTCGATCCCAGGTGGTGACAGGATTTTTTCTCGTTGCCAAACTTTCAGAACGGCCCCGAGGTTCACTCAGCCTCCTATAAAATTGAGTACCGGGTCTTTCCCGGGGGTAAAAGGCGGTCAGAGCGTGGTGCCGACCACACCACCTTATTCTAGTGCCGAGGTCATGGAAAGCATGGGGCTCTACCTCCATGCCCCCCAAGTGCCTTCATGGCATGTTACGGGGATATCTTTACCTTTACCTTTAGTTTTCGAAATAAATTACTTACGTGTGGTCCGAATCAGCCATTGCCTTTTCGTACGTTTGCTCATTGAAAGAATAGGAATTAATAAAAACGTTTCCTATGAAAGTTGTTTGTTTTGAAGAGCTTTATCAAATGGTACCCTATTTGACCCAGACTCCCACTTGAAATTTTAAAGTGATACTCCACTGACCCTACTTACTGTTAGAACTGATCGATGAAATTAAGCTCAAGTGAAAGTTCACATGTGCTTTAGCAATAAATATTTTTTCTCGAAAATTTTAATGCACTAGTTTCCGAAATAAATGACTTACGGGTGGTCTGAATCACCCTGTATAGCTTTCAAGTGTGAGTCTGTGCATGTGTCAGCGTGTGTCCTTGTCGAGAGAGGAACGGAGATCGGGTGTAAAATATAACACAAGAAGTGGTTATGTAATGTGGACAGGAATGTGACTGATAATATAGGAAACTAAATCGTTTCGGAATGCACAAAATATGTAATTACATTTGACGTCACCTCCGAGACCCTCATTTTTAAATTAGTACCAAATATTAAATTTTTTGTATCAATACTTGAATGCCCCTATACATGTCTATTGTAGCTATGTGAAGAGAACGCTTGACATGGATATTGCAATTTCTGTCTTCTACCGCTCGTGTTGTACTGCAATGCTGTAGTATATCCTTCTCTACGTCAGTTTAACGGCATCAGCAATTAATTGCACCAGCTATGATTAATGCCTGAAGATGAATAGAAGAATGCACGGCTTTAATCTACTGTGGAAAAGTGCCAACTACGAACAGGCCTTGAATATTGAAAATGTCATGTGGCATAAGCCTATGAGGTGATGCATTGGGCAACGTATTGCATGCACATTGAAAGGTCACGGGCTTGTGTCTCGTCTGTCGTCAGCGGTTAACTCCCACGGGTCACAGTGTTCCAAACTGCGATTCTTTATGCAACGCTCATGTAATACGATGTCGTTTCACTCCAGTCGTCTACACGGCTATACCCTGAAGTGACATATTTTGACATTATCTCTGTCTACTGCGGTTTTATTATGACACATTTTGCAGCCATGTCTGGGTGATGCTATACCTCAATATCTTTTCAGTCTGTTATTTAACGACGCTGTATGAAATACAAGGTTAGAAGATAGATAGAAGATAGAACTTTTTATTGTCGAAGACATAATATATGCATAGATATGGTCAAATATATACATTACATTAAATTTAAAATATGTCAAATATAAAATACATTTGTGCGAGATCGTGCGTATTTGCTTGGTTTCCGCAAAAAAACCAATCCGCGGTAAGTCTAAAATTCCACATTCAGTATTCCCAACCTAACACACATAACAATTTCCCTCTTCTTACAGCTTAAGTGACATATTGATTTTACTGCTTTAGGCTTCTAACATATTATTTTTAGAGACTTTCAATATAGTAATAATTATAAATTGGAAACTTACCACTGCAATTTCACCTAAATTGCACTGTTAATTATTGTTTTTAAATATTTGCAAAAATTAAGTTAACTCTACAACTCCACTAAAGTTACTGCATTCGTGATGCAAGTAACATTACGGAAGCCGTGAAAAAATCAACAAGATTCCAGATGTCGATGTTATTACTGCAATATGTTATATAAATAATATTGTTAAAATATTAAAATGAAAAATAAATAATTACATAACCTTACCGTTTGTTTATAGACGGGGGAAAAAAAGACAGACGTATATCACGGCCTGCTGGAGTATAGTAAACACAGAAAACATTTTATAGCAACAATGTTGAAGAAAGATATTTTGGTTTCCCGAAGTTGCCGTCATTAAACAGAAACCAAGATGGAGATTTCATTGCAACTAATTAGAAATTCCCTTTTCAGGTATGTAATAAACGATCTTCGCACAAAATAATGTACGATACACGAGCGGTATGTTTTCTTTCAATTCTCGGAAATTAAAAAAGCTCAACTACGTTTCGCTCTTTCAAACTTTTCCTGGAACATGAAAACTTCAACATACCGCTCTTGTAACGCATATTACTATATTCATTTCATTTCAAGGGCCCATGCGCTTATCCTCCAGATTGTAGGGACACAAATTTATTAATTTCATTTTTATATAATTCCTGAATTTGTGAGTATTTTTTGCAAATTTTATGCTCTCAGGCAAACTATTGTAGATTTTGATACCAAAGACCATATAGGTTCTGCTAATATTTGTAAGATGGTGTACTGGAATAGTTAAACTATTTTTGTTACGAGTATCAAAAGTATGAAAGTCACTGTTTTGGTGAAAATCAGACAGATTTTTATAAATTAGTTGTAAAACATTAAAAATATATATACCACGAACAGTGAGAATACTATACTGTAAGAAATATTCCTTACAAGAGGTCCTATTGTCAACGCCCGCTATGAACCTGACAATACGCTTTTGAGCCATAAATATATCATTCAGCATGGTTCCAGATCCCCAAAAACAAATGCCATATGAAAGTCTTGACTTAACGTGTGCAAAATAAAAAGACATTAATACATCGTGATTTATTGACGTCCTCAAAATTCTTATTTGATAACAAATACTGTTAAGCAAATCAATTCTCATAGCGGTTCCCGAGTAGCTCAGGGGTAGAGCGTTGGTACGTTAAACCAAAGGTCCAGGGTTCGATACACGCCTCCGGAACAATTTTTCCCTCGAAATTATTCAAATACTATTAAGTTTAGAATTTTCGCGTCGTTGGAATGGGCGAGTTCTTTATTCAGAATTCGATGAATTCAATCGATGTAATATGGCCATGACGTTAGCAATCAATAAAATAGATTAACGTTTTCCATTAATTAGCGAACGAATTGATTGTTTAAATTTAAATCAAAAGAAATTACGTCACAACAAAATAAATAACTTAAGTTACATCAAAAGAATATATCGTAAGCTTACAAGCAAAATATGTTCAGTAAAAAAATATTACCTAAGAAAAAGGCGTTTTGAAAGATCTTAACAGAACTGAATCTTCAAAATATTATTTTTAGTAAGTTATTTTTCTTTATGCGTATTTAATTTAGCGAGTTCGCTAATTCAGAATCAGATGAATTCAATCGATGTAATATGTTCATGTCGTTAGCAATCAATAAAATAGATTAGCGTTTTCCATTAATTAGCGAACGAATCGATTGTTTAAATTTAAATCAAAAGAAATTACATCACAACAAAATAAATAACTTAAGTTACATCAAAATAATATATCGTCAGCTTACAAGGAAAATACATTAAGTAAAAAATATTACCTCTGAGGAAAAGACGTTTTGAAAGATCTTAACAAAACTGAATCTTCAAAATATTATTTTTATTAAGTTGTTTATCTTTATGTGTATTTAATTTCCTAATTCTAAGTTTATACACATAGCCTACATTATACAGGCTACGCTTTTTCTCAGAATTATTATTTTTGACTTCATGTGTTTTGCTTGTAAACCGACGATATCAGATATAGCCTATTTACAAAAGGCTCTTAGAGAACCTGAAGGTTCATTGCCGCCGTCACATAAGCCCGCGCCATCGGTCCCTATCCTGAGAAAGATTAATTCAGTCCCTACCATCATACCCACAAGTACGCTAACGGGCTCTTTGCTTATGTGATGAGCACGGTGTAAGATCGCTGCATAAGACAATAATGGACAAAAACTAAACAAAAGAGAGACAGATACACACAGTGTGCTAATTGAGTGGAGATAAGTTTCACTTCCCTGAAGGAGATCGAACCTGAGACCTCAGGGTGCGCAGGTCAATATGATCTTTAGATTGCAAAGTGGACGGCACACATTTCAGACATCTAATCGTTGATGTCGATTCATCACCAGACTGCAAAAATTGATGCAGTTATACATTTTTATTGAATAAGCATTTGTACAAAAAGTTTGCATATTTATACCAACTGTAGGCATTAGGCTCCATTATAGTCAAGTTGACGGGGTATTTACTGAGGCAGGGTGCGGTCTCTAGGGAGAATGAAGGGATTCCCCCGCCACTGTCAAGAGCATCAACCCCTCTGCTCATAAACTGCTGATCCAAGGCAGCGGTGATAATTTCCCCCTACTACATTTATTTAAAAAATGGATGTGTAAATACACATATTTTAAAGTGTCTTTACAGTAGAACGATCGCTTAGTTTAATCAGATTGCAAGTTTTCAATCATCTTTACACGCATGTTGTATTACATTCGTATAGTAAATTAATTGTAATATTTAATTCAGTTTGTACGATTATTATATCTTAACTTTAAGTAAATTAATTGTAATATTTAATTCAGTTTGTACGATTATTGTATCTTAACTTTAAGTACATTAATTGTAATATTTAATTATGTTTGTACGATTATTGTATCTTAACTTTAAGTAATTTAATTGTAATATTTAATTCTGTTTGTATGATTACTGTATTTTAACTTTAAGTAAATTAATTGTAATATTTAATTGTGTTTGTATGATTGACTTTAAGTAAATTAATTGTAATATTTAATTGTGTTTGTATGATTAACTTTTGTAATATTTAATTGTGTTTGTACGATTAACTTTAAGTAAATTAATTGTGTTTGTATGATTAACTTTTGTAATATTTAATTGTGTTTGTATGATTAACTTTAAGTAAATTAATTGTAATATTTAATTCTGATTCTATGATTATTGTATTTGTATGATTAAATTTAAGTAAATTAATTGTAATATTTAATTCGGTTTGTATGATTAAATTTTGTAATATTTAATTGTGTTTGTATGGTTAACTTTAAGTAAAGTACTTGTAATATTTAATTCTGTTTGTATGATTATTGTATTTTAACTTTAAGTAAATTAATTGTAATATTTAATTGTGTTTGTATGATTAACTTTAAGTAAATTAATTGTAATATTTAATTGTGTTTGTATGATTAACTTTAAGTAAATTAATTGTAATATTTAATTGTGTTTGTATTATTAACTTTAAGTAAATTAATTGTAATATTTAATTCTGTTTGCATGATTATTGTATTTTAACTTTAAGTAAATTAAATGTAATATTTAATTGTGCTTGTATGATTAACTTTAAGTAAATTAATTGTAATATTTAATTGTGTTTGTATTATTAACTTTAAGTAAATTAATTGTAATATTTAATTCTGTTTGTATGATTATTGTATTTTAACTTTAAGTAAATTAATTGTAATATTTAATTGTGTTTGTATGATTAACTTTAAGTAAATTAATTGTAATATTTAATTCTGTTTGTATTATTATTGTATTTTAACTTTAAGTAAATTACTTGTAATATTTAATTCTGTTTGTATTATTATTGTATTTTAACTTTAAGTAAATTACTTGTAATATTTAATTCTGTTTGTATTATTATTGTATTTTAACTTTAAGTAAAGTACTTGTAATATTTAATTCTGTTTGTATGATTATTGTATTTTAACTTTAAGTAAATTAATTGTAATATTTAATTGTGTTTGTATGATTAACTTTAAGTAAATTAATTGTAATATTTAATTGTGTTTGTATGATTAACTTTAAGTAAATTAATTGTAATATTTAATTGTGTTTGTATTATTAACTTTAAGTAAATTAATTGTAATATTTAATTCTGTTTGTATGATTATTGTATTTTAACTTTAAGTAAATTAATTGTAATATTTAATTGTGCTTGTATGATTAACTTTAAGTAAATTAATTGTAATATTTAATTGTGTTTGTATTATTAACTTTAAGTAAATTAATTGTAATATTTAATTCTGTTTGTATGATTATTGTATTTTAACTTTAAGTAAATTAATTGTAATATTTAATTGTGTTTGTATGATTAACTTTAAGTAAATTAATTGTAATATTTAATTCTGTTTGTATTATTATTGTATTTTAACTTTAAGTAAATTACTTGTAATATTTAATTCTGTTTGTATTATTATTGTATTTTAACTTTAAGTAAATTACTTGTAATATTTAATTCTGTTTGTATTATTATTGTATTTTAACTTTAAGTAAAGTACTTGTAATATTTAATTCTGTTTGTATTATTATTGTATTTTAACTTTAAGTAAATTACTTGTAATATTTAATTCTGTTAGTACGATTATTGTATCTTAACTTTAAGTAGATTAATTGTAATATTTAATCTGTTTGTATGATTATTGTATTTTAACTTTAAGTAAATTAATTGTAATATTTAATCTGTTTGTATTATTATTGTATTTTAACTTTAAGTAAATTAATTGTAATATTTAATCTGTTTGTATGATTATTCTATTTTAACTTTAAGTAATTTAATTGTAATATTTAATTCTGTTTGTACGATTATTGTATCTTAACTTTAAGTAAATTAATTCTAATATTTAATTCTGTTTGTACGATTATTGTATCTTAACTTCATGTAAACTAATTGTAATATTAATTGTGTTTGTATGATTAACTTTAAGTAAATTAATTGTAATATTTGTGTTTGTATGATTATTGTTTCTTTAATTTAAGTAAATTAATTGCAATTTTGTTGTACGATTATTGTAATATTTTGACGTATTCAATGTCATTCTATTGATTTAAATGGATGAACAAACCTATCTCTTTATCTACTTAAATATTTCAAATTACTATTCGGTTTTACTAGTCGATTAAATGAAAACTTCAACATTCACAAAATAATAGTTTGACTACTAAAATATATATACTTTAAGCGCGTAAATGAATGCTATTTCAGAATTTTTATTGCATAATTTACTAAGTCTAATAATGACACTGATAGTAACAGAATATTTTAAAAGGCTCCTAATGCCAAGGCTCATATCCTACAGCTTGTTCAACGTGCACATTTCCTACGTGTTTCCCGCCACGTTCATTTTTCACTATACGCAGACCTCCCCTTGGTTTTTGAACGTATGCGATAAGCATCGCACCACCGCCAGTCTAAATTAGCCTTCAACATCGCCGTGTTAGACTTTGCCCCTTGTTGCATAATCAAGTTACGCAGATCCCTTCACTAGCAACCCCTTCCCTGGAATTAAGGGAAGTTTTAAAACCAGCACTAGTTTGTTAAATTCAGTCGCACTTTGTCTTTCTTTTTCGCTACAGCCGGTTAGAGAAACAAATGTGCTGCTAAAGCCCTGCATGAATTATTTCAATTCTTAAGTCTGGTTCACTTCACACGACAACAATTTTACTTTTTCTGATCTTCCTTTTGAACTGCACTGCATATACAGTACTTGTATATTCTGTTTTTCGTCAGCGGAAAGCAACGTTTACCTAAGTTAAAAGCAGGAATATACACTCTCTCTTCCAGACCGAAGTACACTTGAAAGATATTAGGGTAATGGGATAGGGCACAAAGAAAACAGCTCTCTGTGCTGCATATAGCACACGGCTTCAATAATTAGACCTACTATACTCAACTTTTTAACGTGAAATCTTTATGCACGAGTGTCGTCAGATGATAAAAAGATGCGAAAATTTCAAAATCTGCCGTCGTCGTTGCTTGGCAACGGCAATGAGTTCCGTGGATTACGTTTGCGCCAACTATTGTTTATAAGGACTATCATAAGCGCCAATGACAACATAACTAAAGTGCATATGACAACATAAGTAATGCGCAAAAGTGAACATAATAGTGAAACATGAAAGCACCCCTAAGAAAGGCTTGGCAATATTGCTATAAACAACACGTGACGTACATAATGCGAAACATTTACAAACATCGAAATAGTAGGTACAATACAAAGTTGGGAAGTGCTTTTTATAAAATCGAGAAAACATTTGAAAAACGCGCAGAGCGAGATTTTGTAATGCACTTCACAAACGCGTATATATTGAATAACATTTTTTGCACGATGGTAGGATTTTGAAAATAATATTTTAAAAAATATGAATATACGGCACGTACATTACACTATGAACAGTTGACTGAAGGTTAGCAGTCTGTTCACCATCAACTTCAATGTGAAGGTGTAAAAATGAGCGTATTCCGAATCTCACCGGTGAGCAATCCGATGGCATCACGGTGTTCCGAATTCCACCGATGACGTCATTGATGCTCCAACGGTGTCGCACCGGTGCCATCAACTTGCAGAGGTGGTGGCAGTCTCCATCAGCCGCCATCAGTGAATCTGATTGGTTCTTGTATAGGGCGGGAAATAGCAGACGAATGACATCGTGCACTGTTGTGTCATGGCGGTGTGTTCTGCTGTATTGTTTGTAATGAGCACAACGTAAAAACAATATGTTAATGGCTTATGAGCGAACATGTCAACGGACCAGTTATTACTATTGGTTCAAGAAATAAATTGTTTATGCTATCTTTTCTTTGAATGAGATGGCAGTACGAAAATTTCGCAAAATTTTGCTAGCGTAGCACAGATAACCACTTACACAGTCGCCATGACAGCATCGATTCTTCCAGCAGTTTTGTTCCTTATTTTCGTTGCAACGTGACGTCATTGATCCCACCGGACCGGTGAGATTCGGAATACGCTGAATGATTCAGGTACTTGTAATATTTTCTGTTCAATTGGAATAATTTTTATTTCTTTTTGTTAAGGAAAGTTTTAATTATTAAAATAAAGTTCAGTACATTTCAAAAGCAGCAATTTGTTTCGTATAATGTTATCAACATCATCATCATCATCATCATCATCATCATCATCATCATCATCATCATCATCATCATCATCTCAAATCAGATGTCGAGGAGTTTCTTCAGTGGTCTTCCTTGGTTTCTTGTGCCTGATGAGGTGTAACTTTTAAGTAAACTAGGCACTCTATTGCATGGCATTCTGTTCACATGTTGGATTTAGTGAGAACTGGGTATACTCCTAATTCTTCTAAAATGTGTGTATTTGTAAAATGTACATTAATTAACACTGCGTTTTGCATATGTATTTTACATGATTGTAGAATTGTAGCATTTATGGATTCGCCCATACGTGCTACATGCCCGGCCCATCTCAAACGTCTGGATTTAATGTTCCTAATTATGTCTGGTGAAGAATACAATGCGTGCAGTTCTGCGTTGTGTAACTTTCTCCATTCTCCTGTAACTTCATCTCTCTTAGCCCCAAATATATTCCTAAGAACCTTATTCTCAAACACCCTTAATCTCTGTTCCTCTCTCAAAGTGAGAGTCCAAGTTTCACAACCATACAGAACAACCGGTAATATAAGTGTTTTATAAATTCTAACTTTCAGATTTTTTGACAGCAGACTAGAAGACAAAAGCTTCTCAATTGAATAAAACACGCATTTCCCATATTTATTCTGCGTTTAATTTCCTCCTGAGTGTCATTTATATTTGTTACTGTTGCTCCAAGATATTTGAATTTTTCAACCTCTTCGAAGGATAAATCTCCAATTTTTATATTTCCATTTCGTACAATATTCTGGTCACGAGACATAATTATATACTTAGTCTTTTCGGAATTTACTTCCAAAACTATTGCTTTACTTGCTTCAAGTAGAATTTCCGTGTTTTCCCTAATCGTTTGTGGATTTTCTCCTAACATATTCACGTCATCCGCATAGACAAGAAGCTGATGTAACCCGTTCAATTCTAAACCCTGTGTTATCCTGAACCTTCCTAATGGCATATTCTAGAGCGAAGTTAAAAAGTAAAGGTGATAGTGCATCTCCTTGTTTTAGCCCGCAGTGAATTGGAAAAGCATCAGATAGCAACTGGCCTATACGGACTCTGCTGTATGTTTCACTGAGACACATTTTAATTAATCGAACTAGTTTCTTCGGAATACCAAATTCAATAAGAATATTATATAAAACTTCTCTCTTAACCGAGTCATACGCCTTTTTGAAATCTATAAATAACTGATGTACTGTACCCTTATACTCCCATTTTTTCTCCAATATCTGTCGAATACAAAAAATCTGATCAATAGTGGATCTATTACGCCTAAAACCACACTGATGATCCGGAAGGCAGGAGGGAATAAGACCTTTGGGGAGGCCGAGACGTAGATGGGAGGATAATATTAAAATGGATTTGAGGGAGATGGGATATGATGGTAGGGACTGGATTAATCTTGCTCAGGATAGGGACCTATGGCGGGCTTATGTGAGGGCGGCAATGAACCTCCGGGTTCCTCAAAAGCCATAAGTAAGTAAGTATGTAAGTAAGTAAGTAAGTAAGTATAATTGTAGCATACATAGGAAGCAATGGTTTTTATTACATTCCTAGAGCAGTTATTTGTATATTTCAACATACTTATCTAGGTTGGCAACTATGAATTCAGTAAAATCAACTTTCAATCGTGGCGGCCGTTTGCTGTAACGATGAGAAAACACACTATAGTGCAAAAAAAATATATAATGGGCGGTGATGAAGTACCATGGAGATGTGCTTACTTTTAAAGCATGTTCAAGTAGAAAAGCAACTAACGACAAAATCGAAGATATTTTAAGCGAGTCTAGAAATCATGCTTCTGAAGCATTGAACGTTCAGGTACTGCATAGCCATGTTTCACGAAATATTTGTAAGGGGAAAGCAGAGAACCAGTTACATGGAAAACCCAGCAAGAAAATATGACATGAGTTAAATGAGATAGAAAATATACTTCGTTGAATTCGACAGCCATTTTGAAGGTTCGAATGCCTAGGGTAAGTGACGGTACTAACGCCATGCAGATTATAACCCCAAATGTACTGTATATGTGATTACAGTCGTTTTATTTCATATCAGATTTATCATACTAGTCAATGTGTGAATAAAATTAGCTTATTTTCGCAGCTATATTGCGAAATTTACATTTCTATACATTTTACAAGTTTTACGCTCTTTTAATGCGATATTTGGCGCTTTTATAACATGGTCATAGGCGCTTATGATAAAAAGCCAATCAGTTACTGGTACGTCTCATTATTCTAACGTCAATTGCTTAGCAACGGTAATACGTTACGTCACACTGTCACCTTCAAAATGTAATACTCTGGGCTGGATTTGAATGTCTAGATTCAATGGCAAATATGATAACCACTACACTACAGAGGATGATTTCACATCTATAGCCTATTATAATACAATTTAATAATGCTATACCCACACTCAATTGTGCGGCATGTAATGTGGAAATCAGAAAATCTGTTTTTATAGAGTTGTTTACCGTAAACCGCAGCTATAATGCCATTAAATAATTATTATTACACTGCATTAATTAAAATAATTAGGCACGCTCGTTTATGAACAGTTCATGAGATTATAACTGCTGGAAGGTATGTATTTCACATACTAAAGCTATACCAGACGACTAAAAAAACCTGATATTCATTCATTCATAGTGTTCTGCCCAAGGGCAGGTCTTTCACTGCAAAGTCAGCATTCTCCAGTCTTTCCTATTTTATACCTTCCTCATTGTCTCCTCATATGATCTATATATCTTAATGTCGTCTGTCCTCTGATATATTCTCTTTCCAACACAGCTTCGTTTCTTATTCTGGTCCACACCTGTGGAGTAACGGTTAGCGCGTCTGGCAGCAAAACTAGGTGGTCCGGGTTCGATTCCCGGTCGGGGCAAGTTACCTGGTTGAGGTTTTTTTTCCGGGGTTTTCCCTCAATCCAATATGAGCAAATGCTGGTTAATTTTCGGTGCTGGACCCCGGACTCTTTTCACCGGAATTATCACCTTCATCTCATTCAGACACTAAATAACCTGAACTGTTGATTAAGAGTCGTAAAATAATCTACTAACATTTAAAAAAAATTTATTCTGTCTATACATTTCACAAGTTCCATCCTTCTCCATATCCACATTTCAAATATTCTAGTCGTTTCTCTTCACTTCGTCGTAATGTCCATGTTTCTGTCCCATACAATACTACACTCCACACAAAGCACTTCATTAGTCTCTTTCTTAGTTCTTTCTCCAGAGATCCGCAGAAGATGCTTCTTTTTCTATTAAAAGCTTCATTTGTCATTGCTATCCTTCTTTCCAGCATTTCATATTACTGCTTATAGTACACCCCAAGTATTTGAAGCTGTCCACTTGCTCTACTGCTTCAAACCTGATATATGATACTAAATAAAAGTCAATCGAGAATTAAATTACAATAATAGTAGATACTTTCACAAACTTCACCAGCAGAGCATACTCATAAGCCAATGAGCTCCTGACTCCGCTGATACTTACGCGTCATTATTTAATTACGGATTATAGCAATAAAGTGATGTAACAGAACTACAAAGTAAATGTTCAAAGTGGTATACTTTATTTATAAAACACATTAAATTAATATATATTATTTTAATGTACCGAAGTACATGTGATATTTCCATGCATGGAAATATCATATGTACTTCGGTACATTAAAATAATATATATGATATGCGTAAATCACTTCGTGATTTAAGACGGCGCTTATTCCGTCGGATCCCGGCCAACTAGTCACTCATATCGAGTGCACCTCAGTACATGTGTGGACTTCGGTCCTGCGTTCATAGACATCTATGACGTAGTGCAGAGGGCGGCCAAAAGAGGGAACCCAAGAGTTGGAGCTTAATCTGAGACGATTCTAACCGGCGTCGGAATTGTATCCGGTGTGGCTTAGTGGATAAAGCATCAGCACGTAGAGCTGAAAACCCGGGTTCAAATCCCGGCGCCGGAGAGAATTTTTCTCCGTTCCATTATTCTTTCATCGTATGATGACGCAGAATATCTGCATGGAAATATCATATGTACTTCGGTACATTAAAATAATATATATGATATGCGTAAATCACTTCGTGATTTAAGACGGCGCTTATTCCGTCGGATCCCGGCCAACTAGTCACTCATATCGAGTGCACCTCAGCACATGTGTGGACTTCGGTCCTGCGTTCATAGACATCTATGACGTAGTGCAAAGGGCGGCCACTAGAGGGAACCCAAGAGTTGGAGCTTAATCTGAGACGATTCTAACCGGCGTCGGGGTTGTATCCGGTGTGGCTTAGTGGATAAAGCATCAGCACGTAGAGCTGAAAACCCGGGTTCAAATCCCGGCGCCGGAGAGAATTTTTCTCCGTTCCATTACTCTTTCATCGTATGATGACGCAGAATATCTGCATGGAAATATCATATGTACTTCGGTACATTAAAATAATATATATGATATGCGTAAATCACTTCGTGATTTAAGACGGCGCTTATTCCGTCGGATCCCGGCCAACTAGTCACTCATATCGAGTGCACCTCAGCACATGTGTGGACTTCGGTCCTGCGTTCATAGACATCTATGACGTAGTGCAGAGGGCGGCCACTAGAGGGAACCCAAGAGTTGGAGCTTAATCTGAGACGATTCTAACCGGCGTCGGAGTTGTATCCGGTGTGGCTTAGTGGATAAAGCATCAGCACGTAGAGCTGAAAACCGGGGTTCAAATCCCGGCGCCGGAGAGAATTTTTCTCCGTTCCATTACTCTTTCATCGTATGATGACGCAGAATATCTGCATATGTACTTCGGTACATTAAAATAATATATATGATATGCGTAAATCACTTCGTGATTTAAGACGGCGCTTATTCCGTCGGATCCCGGCCAACTAGTCACTCATATCGAGTGCACCTCAGCACATGTGTGGACTTCGGTCCTGCGTTCATAGACATCTATGACGTAGTGCAGAGGGCGGCCACTAGAGGGAACCCAAGAGTTGGAGCTTAATCTGAGACGATTCTAACCGGCGTCGGGGTTGTATCCGGTGTGGCTTAGTGGATAAAGCAACAGCACGTAGAGCTGAAAACCCGGGTTCAAATCCCGGCGCCGGAGAGAATTTTTCTCCGTTCCATTACTCTTTCATCGTACATTAAATTAAATTCTCACGTAACACGCGGAAAGAGACAAATATCGAGATCCCGCCGCATCGACAGTCGTGCCGCGACATATTTGTATGTGTAACACGAAGACCACGATTCAACATCGACAAAGAAAAATGTAGGCAACTACGCGAACTGATTCCTAAATACTGGAAGACGTTACAGATACGAGAATATCATCAGATGCAAGGGAGGATCGAAAAGTAATGCACAACAACTTTTTGTGGCAACGTATTTAATAGGTACTTACTTACAAATGGCTTTTAAGGAACCCGAAGGTTCATTGCCGCCCTCACATAAGCCCGCCATCGGTCCCTATCCTGTGCAAGATTAATCCAGTCTCTACCATCATACCCCACCTCCCTCAAATCCATTTTAATATTATCCTCCCATCTACGTCTCGGCCTCCCTAAAGGTCTTTTTCCCTCCGGTCTCCCAACTAACACTCTATATGCATTTCTGGATTCGCCCATGTGATCTATTTGGTTGTGTGTCAATCCATCTGGAGAAGTCCAAGTATATTTATGTATATCCTTATGGGGGAATGTTGTACTTTTGACAATTAAATTTTTCGATGTGGCGAAGTTGACTAATCTAACTCCATTGTCACTGCTAATTGCGTGTAGGCTCTCTTTTCCAATAGTTGGTCTAAAATTATCCTCCCGTCCTACTTTAGCGTTGAAATCCCCCAATAAAATTTTCATGTGATATCTAGGTAACTGATCAAAAGTATGTTCCAATTCCTCATAGAAGCTATCCTTTATATGGTCGTCTTTCTCTTCTGTAGGGGCGTGAGCATTTATAACTATGATGTCGCACCATCTACCCTTAAGTACTAAATATGATAACCTGTCACTGATAAATTCGACCTTTTTTACTGCTGATTTTATTCTTTTATGAACAAAGAATCCTGTTCCTAATTGGTGATTGTTGTTTCCTTCCCCATAATACAACAAGTAATCTCCTATTTGTGATATGCCATTCCCATCTAACCTAACCTCTTGTACTCCCACGAAGTCTATTCTATATCTAGCTAGTTCTTTAGCTACTAATGTTACCCCTCCTGTTCTATAAAGACTAGTTACGTTCCAAATGCCAAATCTCAAAACCTTATTCCTTTGCTGTGGTCATGCCAGAGAATCAGTCCTATTCCGAGGCTTATTGTAGGGATTCGTAACAAGCTGTTGTTTTACGGTGATGGGTTGTTAGCCCTTCGCCCAACCCCCAAGCTGAAGGACCACCCCTTATCGGCTGTCCACGACTGCTTATTCAATATATTCGCAGCTACCCTCCATATCTGGAGGCCGTCTCCTCTATCCGCAACCTGATTTAATAGGTAAGTAAAACAAAATAATGCAGAAAATAGCTACAGATTTTACCTATTTTTCAACACAGGAACTAAGTCTCTCGACACATTTCTCCCATCGTGACACCAGATTCAGTACACCTCGTTCTTAAAACTTCGTATTATGGGCGTATAACCACCTGAGCACGACTGATTTCACTTCTTCATCCGAATTAAAGCGTTGGTCTCCTAGGAACTTTTTCATTGGTCCGAAGAGGTGAAACTCAGCCGGTTCCAGGTCTGGGCTGTATGGTGGATGACTGCCGCCTGAATGTCTCTGACACTGGGTGGAGTTGCAGCGTTCACTGGTCGGCCGGAACGTTTGAATTTCTAGTGATTATAGCAAACAGATATACACTGGATAGGAAGGGAGTCAATGGCTTCTAAAATTCAACGCCGATTCTAAACTGATGATTTTTGCTGGCGATTCAATCTCCAAAAACTTTCCTTTGTGCTTATTGGATTTGAGAGGGAATCTGGAATATGTCTGGGACCAATAGACTGGGAACAACTGTCGGGACTACTTCTATAAGATCAGGTGATTGGATCAAGTATCTTTCAAGATCATGTGTAGGCCTACACCAGGCATGTGAATTGATGCCCACAGGAGCAAGCGCGCGCTTTAGAGCCCAGGAGAGCCTGAGCGCTTTACAGCGGAAAGGAAAGAGACAGACGAGAGAGGTGGTATATGCCGCTTGGTCAAGCTATATTCAGGGATGGCCAGCACTGATTCAATAGATAAAGGGAAGAGAACTTATTAAAACTGTATCCATGTTAATTTTTAGATTTGCCTGAGAAGTATAAGTGCATTATAAGAATGTAAGTTTTAATTTTAATGCTCATTTTTCACAAGTTTGATTTTTTTATTCAAAAGAAATATTTTCTCAACTTTTGGTATAGAAAAGCGAAATTTTCAGGTATAGGCCTATTTATTTAGTACCTAGCCTTACAGAATGTTTTTGTAAATCTAATATACCGTATATACGTATTACTGAAGATAGTGTATTCAAATTTTGAATATATTCGTATGGAAATTGTTTGTAAGGAAATTAATTAACAAATAAACTACTATTACATCATAAGCAAAAGATACGTGCCCATGTGTTGTAAAAATGTTAGCTCTATAGCTTCAGCAGATTTCGAGAAAATAATTTAATATTCTGATGATAGGAAGTTGCTCACAAATATCACCTTAAAAGCATAATGCGATAAGAGGTTTGTTATGTAATATTAGTTACACTTAAAACAGATACATTATCAGGTAACTTTGCTTTGTACCGTAATATTGTTTTGATTAATTTATTGATTACTTTTGTAAGGCTAAAGATACCACCATCAACATAAATTCCAACTTATCATGTCATACTCAATCTCTTTCTTTGGAATATCACTTTCTTTATGAATGATGTGTTTCATCCACTTAATACAGTATAATATTATACTACTATGGAATTTAAGTGAATATTCCTTCTTAACTCTCTATTATGTTATTAAGATTTAAAACACAAGTGCAATATTAAGAAATCAGTGTTAGTACTTTTGTTTTACAGATAATATAGATAATATTAAACAGAAAGAAGCCATATAAAAATAACGACATAAAATTTCACGTTCGTTTGAAGTTTGTGCACCACTGTTTTCTTAATCCAACAGGTTGCTTATTCATATACACAACCCTTCCTCTTTCCATACTTAGCGCTTGCTGCCCGCGCGCGACGTCAAAGTCAGAAAAATGCGCTTGCTTTGACATCACTGGCCTACAGTTCATTCACACGCGTGCGTAAAGTGTATTGAAGGTAAAGCGAAATTATTCAAAATCTGTAAATATAATTTTACCAAGGAGAAAGAAACCATCACCTCCATCTTGCTCTCCTGATGTGAAGCTGATAATATGTAGGTATAAAACCCCAAAATCCTCGCGCGACATTGACGACTGTCAGAGTTTTAAATCCTACTTTCACACTAAACAGCCTCAGGATAAACTCTCTAAGTGCTACTATACCTCTGTGAACAATGCTGTATTAAGTACTTAAAGCGAAACATCGTCCTTCGAAATAAAAAGACGCGATAATGTTGAACAATCCTCCCAGTTTACCGCTGCATTATTCCAGAGAGTAAGTGGCTTTTCATTACAGTACACACGTAATAGTCATCACGTTTATTATTCATGCGGTAATATATTCAGCTGCGGTTGTGACGTGTCATGAACGAAGTGGCAGACAGCACAATGTCGACAGATGTTACCTTTATTATCAGCCCGATCGAGCATCCCCGTGCTCAACTTTTGTAGCCCTTGTATGACAGTTTTAACCGACATGCGCTAGTCACTACATTGTGATAACAGGGATAGTCATCACAGCACACTGACATATAAACTATGGAATTACCTATCGGTCCATGCCGATGAACCTGTCTCCCATGACGTAACCACACAATGTGTTCTAACCTCATTGTAATTATTGTAATTGTATAAAACAGACATCCAATCTAATAATTTTCGGAGAAATAAAGATTATTTCACTGCCTTGGCGTATGCATTTCCCAATCAAGCGGTTCGTGGTTCGATTCCCGACGTGGGCAATTAAAGATATTTATCTTCAGTACGGAATTACAGGACGGGTGGATTATCACAGAGTACCATTCGCCCATTAATGTTACTACATAAAAAAATTATTAAAATATGTTTAAGAAGAAAACTTGAATATCCAACTCAGCTCATATATAAAGAATTTTGTGCGAGATCGTGCGTATTTGCTTGGTTTCCGCACAAAACCAATCCGCGGAAAGTCTAAAATACCACATTCAGTATTCCCAACCTAACACACATAACAATTTCCCTCTTCTTACCGCTTAAGCGCGACATTCATTTTACTGCTTTAGGCTTCTAACATATTATTTTAGAGACGTTCAATATAGTAATAATTATAAATTGGAAACTTATCACTGCAATTTCACCTAAATTGCACTGTTAATTATTGTTTTTAAATATTTGCAAAAATTAAGTAAACTCTACAACTCCACTAAAGTTACTGCATTCGTAATGCAAGTAACATTAAGGAAGCCGTGAAAAAATCAACAAGATTCCAGACTCATCATAGACTGAGGGGGGGGGGAAAGACAGACGTATATCACGGCCTGCTGGAGTATAGTAAACACAGAAAACATTTTAAAGCAACAATGTTGAAGATAGATATTTTTGTTTTGCAAATTTGCCGTCATTGAACAGAAACCAAGATGGAGATTTCATTGCAACTAATTAGAAATTCCTCTTTCAGATATGTAATAAACAATCTTCGCACAAAATAATGTACGATACACGAGCGGTATGTTTTCTTTCAAATCTCGGAAATTAAAAAAGCTCGACTACGTTTCACTTTTTCAAATTTTTCCTCGAACATGAAAACTTCAACATACTGCTCTTGTAACGCATATCACTATAATGTTTTAAACATCAAGCAAATTTATATGTATACTATTTTGAATCACTACCATAAATATCAAGCTAAATTTTTATCATCCGATCATGGCTACAACACAAGAAAATACAATATTTCGCTCCCCCACATTGAACCAAAATGTAAGACTGAAGCAGATCTAAGGCACAGTTCTAATTACGGTCCAAGATTATATAATGATTTTATAAAGAGGAGTCCTAAACTAAAATTATTAAACAATACATTATTCAAAAAACAAGTGCTTGAACTGTTTTTAAAATTATAATCACGTAAATTCTTATTCTTCATTTATTTTTTACTGTCACTTTAACAATGTTGTATTCTTAACTTAGTATGTTTATGTATACTGTAGGCTATGGTACCGTTCGTTTGTTTGGTTTTTTTTGTTTTTATTCTTATTCTTTTTAAACTTTATGTGTAATTACATTTAACAGTTTAATCACAGTTGTGATTATTATTATTATTATTATTATTATTATTATTATTATTATTATTATTATTTTTATTATTAAGTTATTATTATTTATTTTTTTTCTCCTTCTGTCCAATTTTCATTCTTGGATACACCCGACTGCAAGCATCTTGCTTTTTCGGGTGTGATCCAGTTACATTGTATTTACACAATAAATTGTAATATGTAGGCTATTTTACTATGAGATTGGTAATCAATTTCGAATTTTGAATAATATTCATATACGAGTATTACAATAGTTGTAAAATATTTGTTATTGTATGTAATTTTTGCTTGCAATAAAATCTTTTGTAATAATAAAATCTTGTAATCTTCCGTCCACGGAACTAAGTGTTTCTCCGTTGTCATGTGTTGTCTCAGTGATGACTCTGTACCGTGCTGAACACACGGCCAGGGAGACCCACAATGCGTGCCTGTCAAGTGTTGATCCATAGCTACATGCCCTCCCCTACATAACATTGGATTGTAAGTTTACAGTTCATTTTGAAGGATCAGATAAGTCAATTCTAATATTATTACTAAAAAACGTTATAATTCATTCATATGACTATCATTTTAATGTAATCTATAACATAGTTTACATTACATACATTTTTTTGCGAACGTTTTCGCCTTAAAACGAGGGTTTAAGCCACAGTTGCATTTGTCGCATTTTGCTATTGACTTCTAAAAATGCAACAAACTTTCAATGTAAATGTTCAAATATGCGACAACCACATTGGACTTCAGAAACGAAGATGTTAATGGAGAATATGAAATCAGGGATGTGTTTGAACTAATCTGAATTTAAATGAAATGCTAATGGCATGGGCTATGTTCAAAAAGGCATTGAGCAATAGATGTTCAGGAATTGATTTAAAAGAGTTGGTGCAATTCTCGTAAGTTAAGTGAACAATTTCTTCTAATTGATTTATATAATTCCATCGCATACTGTAAATTGTGAGCGAGGATATAGTTGCGTGAATCTTGTAAAAACTGGAATTAGAGACCGACTTTTAGTAAAAAGATTTAGCACTCTGCTAACAATAAATCTTGAAGGGCCTACTAGTAAAGAATTTCAATGTTTAGAGTACCCATAAAATAACGTACTTTAATGTGATGTAAATTCAGCAGTAATTGATTCTAAACATATCTACGTTTAATGATTTACTTACATAAGTAGCCTATATGTAGATTGTGGTAAAATGGATTGAAAGTAATAAAATTCCAAGAAAAAATTACATAGCTTTTTGTTTCTGCATATTTTATTAATTTTATCTTTCTGTAGAATTATGTATAATATTGCACAAACTTTTCGAAATTTGTACAAATATAATTTTACGTTTGTGCATTTTTTAGACAATTATTTATTTTCTAGTTTAAACCCTGCTTAAAACCGACATGTTCAGACAAATAAGAAGAACTTATATATCATATGAAAATTGCATAAGTATTCTAAGTGACATATATAATATAGTATGTACAAAACGTTATATGAGCGAATATACATAAATACAAAGTATCAATATTAAATTTACCTAAACTAAAATACATATAAAACAAGTTAATATGTGCTGCCCTGAGGTTAAAACAATGATATTTATACAATTCATAAAAAATGTCTTGCCTGTTACATTGATGTGAATAGCTTCATTGAATTTGCTGTATAATATTGCGTTAACATACTTCAATTATTGACTTCAATTATTATACTCCATGAAAATAAGTTCTTTGACAATGGCTACACTTTCGGCAATATTAGCTTGTCTTCATCGTGGCTGACGAAATCAGCTGTATGATTTTTTATCCACGAACCGCCACAGATCAGCATAATCATCACTATAATCTACTTTGAAGAACTGGTTCCGAGACACGTTCCATCTTCACTACTCTGGACTAAGAACTAATACATACTCACAAGAAAATCCCTTGTTCGTGAGAATACCGCGTGTTCAGTTCAAAGTGTGTCATGGCTCGCCGTATGCCGTCATGTAGCTAGCCGATGAGCCTAGAGAATTCAATCTTCCTAAACTTCCGCAGAGGCGTATTACCTATGTGCCAGAGAAGTTGCCTAGCAAGTACGGCGTTCATTCTGAAGAGTACGTACCGATACGTACGGTAAGGCCGGTAGTGGCAGGAATGTGAACTGTTTGGAAACACGTACTGAGGTGAGTTTTTTTCTTACTGTCGGGATATGGCGAGAGGGTTAACGACGATTATTTATGTATTTGTTGACATTAACTTCGACGGTCAACATGGACACGGAGCATTTGATTTGTGTTGTGGAATGTTGCGGTACGTAACCGATGATAACAAATACCCTGCGTATGATTTGGCCGCACAAAACACAGTTCGAAAGAGGTTATGGTAGCACACAGACAGTACAGACCTCCATCTGTTGCTACGAAGTTCAAGTTATACCGTACGCGTTCTCAAGTTCAGATTGAACGCCTTGAATAACAGGCAACTTCTCTGACATAAAATCTGAAACTCGCTTCAAATCGCTGACTCACAACAGTGACGTCATGACAAACTTTGAAATGAACACCCAATAGTACGTCCATTGTACGAGATAGTGCATAGACTACATGCACAGTTCCAATAAAAGAGAAATAAACTCCACTTTCCCGTGGGGATCGAGCTCAGGTCGTTGTATTTCCAGCTAGAAATGCATCTCTCTATCTACTGGGTGTTCATTTCAAAGTGTGTCATGACGTCACTGTTGTGAGTCAGCGATTTGAAGCGAGTTTCAGCTTTTATGTCAGAGAAGTTGCCTATTAATCAAGGCGTTCAATCTGAACTTGAGAACGTGTACGGTATAACTTGAATGTCGTAGCAACAGATGGCGGTCTGTAAAGTCTGTGTGCTAACATGACCTTTTTCGAACTGTATTCTGCGCGGGCAAGTCGTACGCAGGGTATTTGTTATCATCGATTGCGTACGTCAACATTCCACAACACAAATCAAAATGCTCCGTGTCCATGTTGACCGTCCAAGTTAATGTCAACAAATACGTAAGTAATCGTCTTAACCCTCTCCCCATATCCCGACAGTAAGAAAAAAACTCACTTCAGTACGTGTTTCCAAACAGTTCACATTCTTGCCACTACTGGCGTTACCGTACGTATTGGTAACTAATTTTCAGAATGAACGCCGTACTTGCTAGGCATCTTCTCTTGCATTTAGGTAATACGCCTCTGCGGAAGTGTAGGAAGATTGAATTCTCTTAGGCTCATCGGCTAGCCACATGACGACATACAGCGAGCCATGACACATTTTGAACTGAACACCCAGTATTTGTGTGTCTACATACTTTATCACTTAATTATGATATGTTGCATTACAGAGCCAGTGATATTAGCTTTGGGAACATTTGTCTGCATTTTAATCTTAATTTATGCCGGGAGTTCAGCGGCGACGCATAATATTTTATTAATAAAATAAACATCGCAGTTTTATTTTAATCCATTTGAGGCTGCATACTACAACTCTGCGCATCCCGCTACTTAGCCAGTTAAGCATGCATATGCGATATGAATATGTCACATGCAGTAATGCATTCCACTGGCGTGCTTCTGTCTGGTTTGCCAACAAACAGATGACATGACGTTTACCACTTTTTTTTTATTTCTAACTCGAGTGCGCAAGAACCGAGCCATCCCATGGATTGACTTAACAAATTGGTGACAGCTTATGTTACAGCGAGTGGAGTCTTGGATGTTGCAGGCGTTAAACAGACTTTTTGTTGTTTTAACAACTTTGCATATCTTAAGAAGATGACAGTTGTAATAACGGCTACACTGAAGCAACTGCAGAATATATTCAGCTAGAAGTTAAGTACAGAATAAACGCTGAAAATATACGTAACAGGATCTCATGATGGGGAATTCATTTCTGGAACGATATCAATTGTGAAATAACAATAATATCATTAGCGCTGATTTTGGATAAACCTCTTTTTTATATTTCAAAAAAAGATAGCAGATCCGTAGTAAAATTTTTACAAGGTGAGCCAGTCAAACGGAAAGATTTCAAGGCGCAGAAAAAAGAATGAAAAGTTATAATAATAATAATAATAATAATAATAATAATAATAATAATAATAATAATAATAATGATGATGATGATGATGATTATTTATTTAACCGGCAGAGTTAAGGCCATACGGCCCTCTCTAACACTCAACCAGGAGTAAAACTGCGTTACAAAAAACACTACAAATTTACAAAGTACATTACAATTTTACACACAAAACTGAATAAGATAATAATAATAAAATGTAAACAACAAGTAAGTAGAAATCAGACATAATATATAACATACAGAAAGAAAGAAAAAAGCATAATAAAATGTGAACAGCAGTTCAAAATAAATGAGACATACAAAGGAAAAAAAATAAGACAATTATTATTGATAATAATAATAATAATAATAATAATAATAATAATAATAATAATAAATAAGAATAGTAATAATAATAATACTAATAGTAGTAATAAAATAGTGCAGTACAAAGCATACAATGAATACAATATTTTGAAGTACACACAGTAAGAAAAATTATGATTATATATAGCTCAACTTATCACATTATAGATATACCATTATCGGAAAATATGAAAACAAAAATATAAAATAAGTTAAATATCACTAGAACAGAAAAAAATGTGAATACGTGGAAACATGCAATGCAACACTTGTCATAATAGTAAGTTAGTTTGGCAACTCGTCATAAGATAATTTTCTAACTTGGATTTGAAAGATTTCAATGTTCGGCAGACCTTGACTTCAGGCGGCAGAGAGTTCCAATTGAGGAGAAATAACAAGTACATGAATAACCATTAGGTATGCAACAAGAAAAAAAAAGATTTCTTAAAAATTACGTCAGCCAAGTGACCTCCATTGAAACGCACACATTCTTCGAGTCTGGCCACGAACTGTTGCATAACCCTCTCAGCATATTGACAGGTATCTTCTCGTATACGTTGTTTTAGGGCTGGAATTGTTCTGGGTGGATTGATCCCAAACACCTTCGTTTTGATGAGACCCCATAGGAAGAAATCACATACCGTTAATTCAGAGGTGACCAAAACTCGAGCTGCAGTGATTACAAGCGACAGATAGTCTATGAAGTAAAGAGGAGATGTAGTTGGCATGAAAACTACAACCAGTGGTGGTTCCTGTACTAACATCTTGATCAATCCCACGGATAAAAATCTCAAGCTTTGCTGTATCAGTAATGTCAGTGCTGTCATCAAGAACCAGTGAATAATATTCTATTTTTCTTGCTTCTTTTTTTAACCTTCCTCTTGAATATAATCAGGAATTTTCTAAATTCTTCTCTCGATACTTGGTCGAGAAATTCGTAGTTTTTCAAAATTATAAACTTGTTATGGACAAGTTATTTAAGCTATTTTAATCATTACTCTTTTGAGAAATTCTGTTCTATTAAAAGGCTTTAGAGCACGAGATATTTCAAACCCATTAGGTAGCTGACTTCCTTACATTTATTTATCTCATCTTTCTCTTCCTGACTATGATTTAAGACATGTCAATTCCTGGCGTTTAACAGTTCGTTGGCACATAATATTGAATCAGTCTTCTACAATATTATTATTAAATGAATAACTAATAAATAGTTACCTTCATCTAAAGATTAAGAATATTAAAATTGAGATAAAACCTAATAATTTTATCCTTCTAGGGAGAAGATCTAAAAATATATATATTCATGCACGTACAGAAGAATTATAGAAACACATACTTAGTGGTCAGTAATAATAATAATAATAATAATAATAATAAAAATACATTATTCAGCGTGGCAATTAATGTTTCTATATACTCCTAATTGAACCGTTGAGCAAAGTAAACATATTACATTTTGTCCCACAGAACAACAAAAAAGTTCTCCTTCTCAATCTTTACGAAACCACCTCTTACTGCTTGTAGAGACAGAGTTTGTAGAGCAACATGATACCGCCACTGCTTCAGTACGTGAATGAAACACACAGCAATGTACAGGAAACTCCTCGTACCCGTTTGAATGTCTGTGATTACACCATGTAACCACGACACCTGCTTTGGTCACCGCTGTTCTAGTGTCACGGCGATTGCCAGCTGGGTTTCGGTTGCCGTCTGCAGCTGGTTGGGAGACAACATACAAGTTGGATAGTGACTCGCGTCTTTACTTAACATTTAAAATTTCAGGGGCCAAAAAGATCTATTTGTAAATATGAAGATTTGTAACTTTTTTCTCCTGTAATTTATAACCTGTACTTTCGTGAAATAGGACCCTGGAGTCTTCCACATTCTCTAGAAATTTTGATGAATTTTCTGGAATCACCCTGTATATTGAAAAGTTTACAAGTTCAACATTCGAAGTCGCAGTAAAACTTATTTTGAACATCTCAATATCGATGTAAAATACAGCGCTTGACGAGTTTGTACAGCTCCAATTTACAGCGGGACAAATCATTTTCTTAATTTAACTTTCAGAAATTTAATATGAAACGCCCTCAAGTCGTACGTATGTTTTCAAGTTGTGTATCATTACCAAGTCAGACGACTCACTTTAATTAAAGGCAACGTGTGTGCTTAGGAAGTGCAGCCTGGAGTTTTACAGTAACTCATTACCAGTTACCTCAGACGCCGGATGACAAACAAGCGAATGTTTCTCCTTATTTTCATCTTGCTAAAGATGTCGAAGTTGGCTGACGTCTGAAGCACCACACCCACACACGTACGCGCATGCGCACTGAGGTTTACCACTGAAAGAGGTTAATCACGTCCACGAACAACATTTATAGTAAACACCGGATAATTACTGTTTATGGAAATGCAATGCATATGCTTTGAATGCAATACAGTGTAATCGCTTTCAACTGGAGAGAATATTCAGGGGCAATATGACGTCATAGAAGCAGTGATGGAATGAGAGCGGTAGAGGTACCGAACTACTAAAAAAGGAGTACAGATACGAATTAGGGTAAAGGCTGGTAATATTGTGATAGTTCTTTTTGAGAATTTATTACAATTTCATTGAGCGAGAGAAGGATCAGTTTTGTGCATAAAAAAAGGAGTAAAGATACGGTTTTAGAATCACAGATTTGCATGATACTGTTTATAATGAAAATTAATGATGTAATATGAATTAGGGTAAAGGTTGGTAATATTGCGATAGTTCTTTTTGAGAATTTATTACAATTTTATTGAGCGACAGAACGACCAGTTTTGTGCATAAAAAAGGAGTACAGATACGCTTTTAGAATCACAGATTTGCATGATACTGTTTATAATGAAAATTAATGATGTAATATGAATTAGGGTAAAGGTTGGTAAAATGTGATAGTTCATTTTGAGAATTTATTACAATTTTATTGAGCGAGAGAAGGATCAGTTTTGTGCATAAAAAAGGAGTAAAGATACACTTTTAGAATCACAGATTTGCATGATACTGTTTATAATGAAAATTAATGATGTAATATGAATTACAGCAAAGGTTGGTAATATTGTGATAGTTCTTTTTGAGAATTTATTACAATTTTATTGAGCGAGAGAAGGATCAGTTTTGTGCATAAAAAAGGAGTAAAGATACACTTTTAGAATCACAGATTTGCATGATACTGTTTATAATGAAAATTAATGATGTAATATGAATTAGGGTAAAGGTTGGTAATATTGTGATAGTTCTTTTTGAGAATTTATTACAATTTTACTGAGCGAGAGAAGGACCGGTTGTGTGCAGAATCTTGTCCACGAACATTCTCTTAATACGTTGACGTAAAAAATCGATCTCCCTCTCGCTCAGTAAAAGTGTAATAGATTCTCAAAACGAACTATCACAATATTACTCATATCACAATATTACCAACCTTTACCCTATAATACAACGCTCAAAGATTGACAAGTTCTTTGCAGCGTAAGTTGTCGTATGCCGCATTCTTTGTAAAGCTGGATTTTCAGCATACGTAACGTTAACTTCACGTCACGGACCTGCAACGTAACGTGAATTTTGCTACCCGCTTACACTATATTTCATATTTTTCTCGCAGGCTACTGAAACAAATAAAAAAGTACTGAGGAAACGAGAAACTAGTTATAAGAACGACATTAAATACACTGAAAGCTAGACGCTCATGCGAAATATAATACAGGGAAAGGTTAAAAAAATATTTTAATCAGATTTAATACAGACATCAAAAATACTTTGAAGTTTATAAATTGTATTGTGACAGTTATACATCTCTACTGATAGGGGGAAACTTTAATTATCCGATAGACTCTATGGCTGATTTCGACTCAGTAAAATTTAAATTTTCTTTGGTGAAAAATGTGAACATTTTAAGGATTTTTTTTCATTTAAAACTCCATTATTATAATATGTACTTTCATCCTGTCAAAGGAATTTGTTCATTTCCGCTTCTAAGTTGGTTTAGAAATGTTTTTATATGTCTGTGTGGTCAATAGAATGAAAATATCACTTTTAAAATGTAATTTACTGTATTTTTTTATTTCTGATCCTATATTACAGTAAATACTGTCCAAATTTTTATAACATTTTGCAGGCACATAGACACCACGTCCTAGATCAGTTCCAAGTATATTTTGTATAAGTTGGGTCGTGCCCCGAATAAGAATTTTTATTGCTGTCAAATTAAAAAAAAAATAACTACAAATTTTGAATGGAATAACTGCAAAACTAATGGACATAGGAAAAATTATACTAGGATTTATTTATATAACTATTCCGCACAGTATATTAAAATATGATAAACTTTGAGTTAAATTTGACAAAAATACTAAAACATAATAACTGAACATTTATTATTAAAAAACTACGAAATCAATTACTTTCAAATATTCAATCATCATCATCATCATCTTCTTCTTCCTCTTCTTCTTCTTCTTCTTCTTCTTCTTCATAGTATAGGGCTCATGGCCTTTTCCGGCTCAATACTTCATCGCTTTCTTGGTCTGCCAGGGTCCCGTCTTCCTTGTGGTTTATAATTCCATGCCAAATTCGGACACCTTCCATAATTCATTCTCTGTAAATGGTCGATTCATCTTTTCTTATAATCACAGACTTGCTGAATTATAGATTTAATTTCTTATTCCTCCCTTATGCTTTCATTTCTTATATGCTCTAGTCTTGTACAGCCCTTGACTGCTCTTAGAAATTTAATTTCTGATGACTGTATATTATTAATTTCTTTCTGTCTTAGGACCCAATTCTCACTACCATATAAGAGGGATGGAACTGCTATAGCCTTATAGAATTTTAATTGTGTTTTCTTCCTTGTTTTATTTCCTAAAACTCTTCTGATTGAACCCCACACACACACACACACACACACACACACACACACACACACACACACACACACACACACACACACACACACACACACACACACACACACACACACACACACATATATATATATATATATTGGTATTGGTCAAATATTCAATATTTCAATAAATTGTCAATGGAAACATACTGTGAACATCAGGATGAAATCTGTAAAATAGAAAAAATAATTGAAAGTTATCCGAATGTTCCCTTAAACTTTTCAACATGTAAAAGAAGTTCATTTAGGGCTGTACAAACGGCTTCAACTTCGCCATCGAAAGTTGTTCTGTGATAGCCAATTGGTTTGTAAAAAGAAAATATGTGACTATCTATTCCGGCTTCTGCATTTAGATGACCAGGAATTTGGGAACTTATCTGTGAACTGAATATAGGTACGTTGAAAAACTAGTTATTGAAACCAATTTAAGGGGAATGATGGGTGAAATTTCTGTTTTCTACATTTTTCAAGCCACGTCCTTGACTTTTTGTACACATAATCACGATGTGTTGATAATGACGTGGTGAAGTTTCATTTCTGTGAGTGAAATATTTTCTGAGTTATTAACAGGACTATTTTTAAAATTTAGCATATTTCAAAATGAAATGTGTCCATCAATTTTTCAGTAAAATGTTTGAAATTGTTTTTCCAAAACCAGTGACATATTTAGAAAAAACATCATCACGCATTAGCTTTTTTATATCTTCACTACAAAAAAGGGAAAAATTTATGTAACTACTGCATACCGTACCTAAAAATAGAAATTTCCCATTGCTAATATAAATAGGCCTATTTCATTTTTATTTCAAACCGTAGGAGGGAAAAGACTTTTGGAGAGCCCGAGACGTAGATGGGAGGATAATATTAAAATGGATTTGAGGGGGTGGGATATAATGACTGAGTCTGGATTAATCTTGCACAGGATATGGTCCGATGGCAGGCTTATGTGAGGGCGGCAATGAACCTGCGGGTTCCTTAAAAGCCACTTGTAAGGAAATTGTTGTAAGTATTCATTCAATGTGCTATTTTGTTAACCACAGTATATAGACTAGACCATGAAGTAAATATTTCATGTTCCTATCATCAAATCACTGTAAGAGCCTTTACACTTTGAAGCCGACGAAATGTGCTGAAAAAAAAGTGTGAGAAAATATCGTGTAAAATTAGCACAGAATTAAAATGTAAGGGTAAATTGCATAATTTTTAGCTTTTTTAGTGCCGCAGAGCATTGAAAATCGATCAAAGATTTATTTTTTTTATTTGTTTTTAGAATTATTTTGGTTTTTATAGGTTTTTATTTTATTGTTAATGATATAATTATGAAAGAATTTCTACCAATTAGCCTAAAAAAGAATCTTATTCAGACGCTTGTAATGCCCCATTTTGATTATTGCGATTCCTTACTAACTAATGTAAGTTCACTCTTAGCTGAGAGACTACAACGTGTTCATAATGTGTGCATACGATTCATCTGCAAAACTCGTAAATTTGACCATATAACACCTTCCCTCCAGTTACTTTCATGGGTGCGTCTGAAGGAACATTCACATTCTGTTTAGAATCATGCATACTTCTACTCCGAATTATCTGTTATCGCGCTTTCAATTTCTTACAACTCTTCGAAACCGACATCAAGCACTTCTTTCCATCCCTCATCATAGAACGTCTTCATACTCATCCTCCTACACTGTAGAAATATCTCGCCTCTGGAATTCGTTACCTAATGACGTCAGGGACTGCAATTCAAAATTAAATTGGAATATTTTGTCTTAGTTAATGTTTTTAGGTATTGCTAGAAGTATTGATTTGTTTTTTTTTTATTTTTCTTTTTTAATCTAGATTAAAATTCCAATGTTCTTGTTTATGTTAGTTAATTAGTTAGGACACAATTAATTATGATACTTAATCACTCATTTAAAGTTTGTGTGACTGTAACCTGTGTATATTTTTTTGTGGCTTTACTTTGTTTATAGTGTTTTTTTCTCTCTCTCTTTATTTCTTGTGTAGCTTTATTTTGTATATAGTGTATTTTTTTCTGTTTATTTCTATTATTGTATTTGTATTCCTGGTGTTGTGGAAGAGAAGGCCTGATGGCCTTAACTACACCAGAATAAATAAATAAATAAATAAATACATAAATAAATAAATAAATAAATAAAATTTATTTTATTGAATGGAATATCATCAGTTTTAATTCTGAATCTATTGTTATATCATTTTTATTTGGTATAAATAAGAGATTGCTGATTCATTTTTTATAAGAAACAAAAATGCGGTTTTTGATTGAAAATTATTAACATTTCACTCGTAACCCCCCTCAATATAAATGCGTTGAAAAGCTAATTACAGAAATCGCATTTAACGAAGATCCGCTGAAAGCTTTACGATGTGAAATACACGGCCAGACTTTCAGATATATGCGTTCTCTTTGAGGACGTGTCACGGTAAGCGACGGCTTAAAACTTGTGATTGACGCGATCTCGAACGTGGCAGAATGTTACTTAACTGGGGCATAGCGTACCGTATCCAGTCACCAGGGGATTTAAGTTGGCAGGGTCTCCTCTAGCCACAAGAAGTGAAGAATGGTAGAGACGCAGAGAGAGACCAGCTGGAACACCGCAAAACCTCAATGTGTTCATGTAAATCAAGGGAAGGCCGGCCATACATTGTTAACACTACACCAGGTACGGACATTCACACACTCCACAGCGGGACTGGGGGGGAAGCGAATAAAGCTTTAATGGCTAATCCATCTTCCGGATTCGGACAGCAAAAGGATAATAGAACAGTCTTTGAAAACAACAGTAAGTGACGTGTAGCTAAATTTCAATTTAGAAAGGTACTGTGAAAAAAATGATTCATTATAGCTTTTCCGTATTTCTCAACAATTCAGTAGTCCACCAGCATAACTCAGACTGTAGACGTGTTTGCTTACTGGCCCGAAGCTGCACTCGGACATGGGATCGATCCCCGCTTGGGCTATTATCTGGTTGAGATTTTTCTAAGATTTTCCAAACTGTAAGACGAATGTCATGTAATCACATGGCCAATCCATGGTCTCATCTAACAGCAATTCCATTTAGTCTAAACTATTCTTCTGCTGCTTTTACTAAAAAGCAGGAGCAAACAAAGTACCGGAAATTCACAAAATCATCTCGCAAATCCTTATAAGATCCCCAGCAGATTATACAATTTCATTTATACCATTCAGAAGGTTTTAATTAAGGATATGCTAATTTTAAATAATATCTTATATTCATACGTATAATTTTAAGGTCATCTTCTAAGATTTTATTTTATAACTGATAATCAACGGTGCTTAATTACATTTTATTTTTATAACAATATTCATATTTAATTCATTATATTTTATTTTCTATTAATGACCAGATATTACATCCATTTGTCCTCAACCTTTACATTGCCAAAACTTCATTTCTCACAGTAGTTTATTAAACCTTGTCGGACTGTAAAGAAAACAACTATCGCAATGTCCATATGTTGTACAATATTATAGTATTGTGAAATTTTAATTTTCCTACCAATTTTTTTCTATTGTTCTATTAAATTATAGCATATATCCTGTTAATCTGTTGTATCTCATAGGAAACTTTGTAAATTTAAGGGTTAATTAAGGCCGGATGATTTATTTCTCTCTCTGTCTAGGACTTTATTTCTTCTAATCTTTATATATTTTTTTCTGTTTATATCACCTCACCACCATTTGTTTTTTTGTTTGCCAACATTTCAAACTGAAAGTTCTTTACGGACTACAAAAAGTGCTTTGCGATCTTCATTTGTTTACCGCATAGATAGTCAACTGAAAATGGCGTTCAAACGTTTTGGTGAAGCTAACATTAGCGAAATATAATTTTAGTAAGTAAAATAATATTTTATTGTAGTAGAGTACTTTATTTCTTCTAATCTTTATATATTTTCTTGTAATCGTGTAAAGGCTGGTTCACAATAAACCGGAAACGAGAATCGGAACGAAAACGAAAACGAGAATCGGAACGAAAACGAAAACGGTAAAATTGTTAAAATGTGTACATTTAAATGTGAGCATTCACAATTAACGAAAAGCTTGCCGGAGCCCAGGATCGGGAACGGAGAGTTGGCCAAGTTTCAACTTTGGCGTTCACGTTTCCGATCACAGCCCACTAGATTCATTCTATTGCCATCTAAAAGCTATTTTGTCGTCATATATTTTGTAGCAAGAAGACCGTGACATAACCTATGCATTATTTTGTTCTGTGCTGTGCATCATTGAGCAAGTTTTATTTGATGAGATTCTAATATTGTGTGTTGAGGAAAATCCTCACGTTTACGATAAGCGGCGCGCCTCGTATAAAGATGAGAAAATGGAGGAGAATACGTGGCTTTCAATAGCTGCATCTTTGAACACCGATCGTAAGTGAATCATATTTTATTATTGTAGGCCTATTGGTTGTATTACACACTACATATTCATTCTTCAATTCAATAACTACTGTTGTGTTCAATTTTTGTTCTATTACAAATGTTTCTTCTCTAATTATTTTACGTTATGGTAGACTTAAAATAGGTTGTGATAATAAAGATGCATGGGCGTATTTATAGTACCGTACCTAATGAAATGTTTCAGTTGAAATTTCGGTTGGTTAACCTGTGTTTATGTTGGCTGCCTTGTACTCATGAGAGAACGCCATTGGTCAATTATAGACAAATAACATCAGAATGCGTAATATCGACTTTACATATCGTTATTGACATGCATATCGATATGCATAGTCATCTACGTTCTCGGTTTATTGTGAATCAAAAATTTTCATATTCACGTCCTCTGCTTCTCGTTTTCATTCTGGGTGTCGTTCCCGGTTTATTGTGAACCAGCGTTAATAGTCAATTAAATCCCACTCGAGTTTTGATTTTCTCTAGAGAGTGAGATTACTTTTGATAATAAGTTGTGTTTACTTTTGCACTAACGTTTTTGAATCACGCTGTACAGTGACTATCAGTGTAAGCTTATAACATAAGTGTTTTGAAATTCATTTTTTTATTTCCACAATGTCGTACAGGTTTAACTAATACTTCGTTTTCCTTTGCCATCTGAAAGTATTACGTGTCGTCGTTCTTTGTATGAGAAAGTGATGAGTGGAATGAAGGAAAAGGACCGCCTCGAAGACTCTGGATGACGTGCAGTTTGAGCGAAGCCGACACGCCCATGTAAGCAGGTTTATTGTTGCACGTCATCTGTTACACCACGCGGCGAGAACAATGTGCCGAGGCACACGCCTGCTGAGGAAATGGATTGTAATGGCACGGCCGATGTAATTTACTGAATTATATGTTGCGGCGACATCTTGTTACAAGACTGCGGACATTAGCAACCTATTGTTAAGGCGAACATGTGTATTACGGGAAGGTGTAAAAGTATACACAGTGTGTTCTTATGTCATGAGACAATCTTCTTTTCTATACTCCGAAAGAGATACTACCACTACTACTACTAGTGTAAAACTTGTGAATTTGACGACTGCTGTAAGATTACATTCTTCTTCTTCTTCTTCTTCTTCTTCTTCTTCTTCTTCTTCTTCTCGATCCGGCCTTCTATGGACCACGTTATTTCAACTGATTGGTTTTAACCCTTTTCCAGTATTATCGCATTCGTGCTCTGTTGGTCGATTTCTAAAACACGGACGAAATCGTGGTTCCAAACCTCGGCTTTTAAACCGCGATCGAGGTATGAATCCTTATGCGATTTCTAAAACGAAGTCGAGACGCGGCTTGAGAAGAAACCGAGGTTCGTGGGTTTCATATATGGCAACGCAGCTAAGAATCGATTTTTATTCTTGTAAAGAGTCGATATTAGAAAGAAATGAACATCGGGATTAATATTTTTATTGAATTCCAGTAAGTCACATTCTTTTGTTCTCAGCTAAGGTATTGTTATATTTGCTAATTTACAGAATATATGTGCGTTTAAAATACTAGCATTAATTATAGGGAACTGATTTTTAGGTACCAGAATTATATTTCCCAAATAATTAGCACAACTCGAACGTTTGTTGTAGTTTATCATTTGTTCAAAGCTACTGCCAACATTAACTATCTGAAAACCCGGGTCTAACGAATCAATAACCTAAATATTAACTGGATTAAAGTTGCAATTGAAACTAAAATATTATATGGTTCTATTTTCACATATAACAGGCCTACTCGTGGAAAGCCTCAATAGCATAAAACTTAAAATAAGAATACAAAATCACGCTTGCTTCATACATATTCTTGTAGGCTCACATTATATTCGAGCATTAAATAATGTCCAGAACTATTGTAAAGACTAAGAATTAAGTTACATCGTCTTATAGACATAAAGGTGTAATTAATATAAAATATTAGGCCTATATCTTACTTCCCTCAAAGCAAAAAGAAGGTGTAAAAAACTTGTCAACCTGGCGCCTCTTGCATTTCGTTGCAGATTATTATTTAGCATTCTTGCTAAATTTTCCGTTGATTCCTTCGAAAATCAAAAATATTCGCATGAAATTATCGTCGTTATATAGTTACAAAGGATTATTCCTGTCTCTCACCACTCTAATCCGAGATTTAATATTTGTAATCACAAATTTTCCTTTCATAGTCATCCAGCTGATCTACTTCCTCCATCTTGTATACATGAAGCCGTGGTTTTAAACCTACCCCAGCCCTGGTCTCTGCTTTAGACCATGGTTTCGAGCCGTGGTTCAGAAAAATGAAAAAGACCTCGTTTTGTAAATCCAAACGCGGTTTAAAGCCATGGCCGTGGTCTAGACCTCGTTTTGGAAATCGACCCTGTGTGTTTCTTTCCTTTCTTCAGTCCACATGCTGCCTGTTTTCAGTTTTTTTTTCTGGGAACTTCAAAATGTTCTTTCTTCTTAAGGAGTTCGCGTTCTTAGATGTCTTCCTGAGTGTCATCATTTCTTCTATATATCTTTCCACCTCTTTGGTCCAAGCTCCTTTAGTTTTCTTCCGCCAAAAGTAAGCAAAGATCTGTTAAAAACTTCTCCGTAGACATTCGGACCATATGACCATAGAAAGTAATCCTTTTTCTGAATATTCTGTTGCATACAAGGCTTCCGAGCCTTACATTATTATTATTATTATTATTATTATTATTATTATTATTATTATTATTATTATTATTATTATTATTATTATCATTGGCGGCCGGGTAGCTCAGTTGGTAGAGCAGCTGGCTACGGACTGGAAGGTCCGGGGTTCGATCCCAAGTAAGTAACGGGATTTTTCTCGTTGCCAAACTTCCAGAACGGCCCCGAGGTTCACTCAGCCTCCTTTAAAATTGAGTACTGGGTCTTTTCCGGGGGTAAAAGGCGGTCAGAGCGTGGTGCCGACCACACCACCTCATTCTAGTGCCGAGGTCATGGAAAGCATGGGGCTCTACCTCCATGCCCCCTCAAGTGCCTTCATGGAGAGTAACGGAGATACCTTTATCTTTTATTATTATTATTATTATTATTATTATTATTATTATTATTATTACTGAATCTAAAAAAAAATACAACTAACTAGGCTATATTGCACCTAAGGTACGTTAGGATTGTAGTTAAAAATAATAAACTAAACACAATATTATAACAATAAAAATACGTTTACAATCTTTTAAAAATATGGCCGGTGAAACCGAGACTTAACAAACAGGCTGAAAAGAGAACAATAAATATAAAATAATTCTCTTGTTTTATAGCAACATAATTTACAGTTCGAACTCATGGACGTCAACCTCTCCAACAAATTGTTTTGTGATGAGAAGGGATATCAAGATATTATTGAATAAACGTACTTTCCCAAGTATAACTTCAATTTTAAAATAACTATCATAAATACTGATAACACAAATGTTTATTTTTGTTTGTTTAGTAAGCTGTGTCTTTTGGCAACCCTTACTGAAGGGCAGCTACCCTTGTGGGATTTATATAATGTAGATGTGATGTTGATTTTGAACTTTCTCTCTAGAAAATTGGGTAATCAAATAGAAGATCATAAAAAGTTTGTAATGCTCCGTTATATTTGTAGAAATAATAATTTTCGTTACTAATAGGCCTATAAAATCTTTGAAAACAGGAACCAAATTTACCACGGCTTGATAGAAAAGAGTTATAATGTAGTTTGGTGCCATCAATTATATTTAACCTGAACTATTTCTCTCATGGTCACCTCACTTCTTTATCATGTTCTGTCATAGTCGTTCTTCCACTAACGTGAAAGGACACTTGGAATAGGCACAGTCTAAACTAAAGGATACTGCTTCTTTAATAAACTGGTTAACGTATGATATGATTATGATGATGATGATGATGATGATTATTATTATTATTATTATTATTATTATTATTAGGTCAGTAATTTGTTTTATCGCTAACCACGTAAGTGTATTTTCATTTCGCGTATCAAAATTTTGGGCCTGAAGCAACGTTAAGCAATTTTATTTTGTACAAGGAAAATGATCATGAAAATATATCAAAGGAGAAGAAAAAACAAAGAGTAATCATAAGAACATTCGACGAATTGTTAGCTAAACAGTTAGAGGATCATGCAAATCTAGGTTTTTGGTAATGCTCTCTGTAAAGCAGACTTCAATAACTTTAAGGGAAAAATTGTTTCAGGGCCGGGTATCGATTCCGGGACCTATGGTTGAACGCACCAGCGCTCTACCGACTGAGCTACCCAGGAACTACGCTAAATTTTTCCCTTTATGTCCATATAACTCGAGTGGGCTGACGAGACGCCAGAGACCCACATCGAATGCACACAAACTCTGTGTGACTTGAAATTGTGGTTTTCTGTACCTACAGTAACGTATAGGCTATATTATGCAATCTAGTTTTTCAGATAAAGCTCCCTGTGAAGCAGACTTGAATAATTATTCAAGTTAGAGGATCGGTTTTCGACGACGAAGGGCCAGTGCAATGTTCAAATTCTGGAGAGTTTGCATGTAATTTGGGCTCGACAAAGATGGATTTTGTCGGCAGATTTTCATGGGCTATTCCTGTTTTTTCTACCGGATTTGCACTACTTTTTATTTAATCATTACTCAGGCGTGATGTAAAACATGTTTTTCATACGACACAGATCTACAGTTGACGCATCACTTTTATATGCAGACAAGGACAATCAATTACAAGTCGTTAAAATAAATTATTATCATTTATCACCATTCTTTTGGTCATTAGAAGATGCATAATGAACATATATAACAGAAAGATATAATCTGGGGAGACCTTTTCTTCCAAGTCCTTTACGGTTTAATTGTGTTACTATATTTACATTTATGTAATTCTGTGATAATTAATCAAGAGAAGAAAACTCAACCTTATCTTTGCAGACGCTATTTTTTTCTAGTCATATTAATTCATGTATTCTTTAAAACCACAGATTTGTGGAAAACTTACACATGTTTATTATCCCAGAGAAAGATTTAGCTAATTTTGCAAAGATGCCGCGAAATTATCGCTTAAAGCCCTACTTGCTCTCAAGTACAAAACAGATGTGACCTTCATTTTAACACAGACTAAAATTATCCAATATCAAAATCCTTCCATCTCTTGATGTTGAAACACTAACACTGACGTAATAAAATTCTATTTTTATTAATGAAAAATTAAATGGCTGCACAAATCGAGAAATTCTGAACTATTTAAAAAAAAAAAACTCAATTGATGAAATTGGGAGCAATGTGAGCATTTGTTCGCATGTATAATGTTTATGAAATCATGAGGATTGTTCATTAAAACGGTCGCGACAAATCGTTATTAATTCAGTTAAGCGAAATTTATGGAACTGAAATTAATTAATAAACAAAATTCAATTTATCACACAATAATTTACAGTCGCTAGTACGAAAATAACCAGAAGACATGTACAGTAATTAATTTCAATCGTGTAATTCAGTGATAGCACATGCAGCATTGCTCAAAGGTAACAGGTGTGCCGCCACAAATGAGAAATTGTATCTCACATTTGAACAGAACTGTGTTGGTCAACGTCTAATTTCTCATAATTATAAAGTTGTCGGTAACGGTTTACGCTACTTTGATCCCACCTGAAAGCTACCGTCTTGGCTTCAAATCCCGGCTAGGATATAATATTAGTATGATCTCTACTGTGTCAAGTGAAAATCGACGTTGTTCTGACTACAGTAGTACAGTAGGTTCTTTTACGACGCTTTATCAACATCTTAGGTTATTTAGCGTCTGAATGAGATGAAGGTGATAATGCCGGTTAAATGAGTCCGGGGTCCAACACCGAAAGTTACCCAGCAACGGAAAAAACCTCAACCAGGTAACTTGCCTCGACCGGGAATCGAACCTGGGCCACCTGGTTTTGCGGCTAGACGCGCTAACCGTTACTCCACAGGTATGAACATTTCACGACTGTTGTTAAGAAAGAGCGAAAAACTGTTGTGGGATGATTTCAAATTATTTCGAAGTAATTTTCTTTGGTTATAAATTCACGACTGTTGTTAAGCAACAGCAAAAACTTTTATGGGATGATTTAAAATTATTTCGAAGTAATTTTTCTGGTTATAGATTCACGACTGCTGTTAAACAACAGCGAAACACTGTTGTGGGATGATTTCAAATTATTTCGAAGTAATTTTTCTGGTTATAAATTGACGACTGTTGTTAAGCAACAGCGAAAAACTTTTGTGGGATGATTTCAAATTATTTTGAAGCAATTTTGTCTGGTTACAAATTGACGACTGTCTTTAAGCAACAGCGGAAAACTATTGTGGGATGATTTCAAATTATTTCGAAGTAATTTTTCTGGTTATAAATTCACGACTGTTGTTAAGCAACAGCGAAAAACTTTTGTGGGATGATTTCAAATTATTTTGAAGCAATTTTGTCTGGTTACAAATTGACGACTGTTTTTAAGCAACAGCGAAAAACTGTTGTGGGATGATTTCAAATCATTTCCAAGTAATTTTGTCTGGTTATAAATTCACTACTGCTGTTAAGCAACAGCGAAAAACTGTTGTGGGATGATTTCAAATTATTTTGAAGTAATTTTTCTGGTTATAAATTCACGACCGTTGTTAAGCAACAGCGAAAAACTTCTGTGGGATGATTTCAAATTATTTCCAAGTAATTTTGTCTGGTTATAAATTCACGACTGTTTTTAAGCAACAGCGGAAAACTATTGTGGGATTATTTCAAATTATTTTCAAATAATTTCTGCTTCTTCCTACAAATTGTATTGATTTTCCATTAAAATCACGTATAATGTTCGTGAGATGAATATGATTCTTAGGACGAATTATCGTGGGGAAAATGTCATTTGGGACAATTTGTCGTGGTACGAATTTACCGGTATGAATTGTCGGGATATCATACCTTCCTGCCTCCAATAAGCCTCAATTTTTAACCATACATATATTATTCCAGTGGTTTTTATAACTTAATGTATGAACTTCAAGATACATTTTGCACTTTCTTCCAGTTAAGCAACATCAAACTCAAATGTAACTGAACGGCTTTCTAAATAAAGTTAATTCAGGGACTTCCTAATTTAAACTTCGCCGTGGAGTTCGATTCTAACTTTGGTGGCAGTCAAGTAAGAAGAAGACGCAGTCTCTAATTTGCTACGTCAGAAAATGAATTACAAATCAAACGATGCGATTAACTAAATTGACTGGAAAGCCTCCCCAGCTGGGCTCCTCGACTGAGAAAAGATGTTTCAAATTAATGTCGGTGGCGGCATTCCCCATTCTCCAATACGCTGCGTTTGCCTTATATTATCTTCCGTAATAAAGCACATATGTGCCAACTAAAAAATCGAAAGCTTGTGCTTAAAGAGACGCTTCCAGAACCTTCACCGACATTTATTTAAGGTCATATACCAGACAATCACAACAATGGCGTTCTATTAAACTGAAAGAGAAAATAACATTGCAAAATTAATATGCAAATGATTCATCGGGCACATTCGTCTTTGTTTCAGTTTGTACTCCAGAGATGTAAGAATATGTTGCATATCATTAAATAGGTTTTGATCAAACTAACTAAACATATTGCAAACAGAGATGTCAACCTTTCAAGTGGATTATTTATCAGTAATCTCATAGTGCGCGTGCGTGCCCCCCCCCCTCCTTCTAGAAAAGTCAGGTGTAAAGTATAATATACAGGGAGACCCATATTTATATCCAACTTTTTATTACACTGTAGTAGCGAAACCAATCAGGTTAAGTGACCCATTCCACCACTAAAATGTATGAAATGCTTGTAAGAGCAGTATAGAACGTTCAGCCACGTCTGGAAAAATGTGCAGCAAATGCTGATGCTTACATCGAACTTTAATATTGGTGGAATTTTAAGCAATCCTTATGACTAGACTATTAGTTCATGCTACTTTGACCCTGTGCTGTTAATTCATTTACTTGTGATAAACGAATAAAAAGTTGGACATAAATATGGGACGCCCAGTATATGTAATTACACTTATCATTCTTCTGTGATATAAACGCTTTGTGACATGTTTATCATATAGAAGCTACTTTTCTGCAAATTTCTTGTTCAAGCATACCGTACTTCTCCTTGTAATATCATCTTGAGAGGCCATCTGAATCAGAGACGATTCCAGTCTTGATGTATTTAAGATAGGTCTGAATTCTATCTGCTTTTTCTCACATCACGGAACACTTTCCATAGGAAAGTCACTATAAGGCACACTTAGTATTACAAACACAATTTCACATAATATTTTACAGTAATTTTTATTTCTGAAATCTGCAATTTTGGCCCTATTTGCATCTATTCTACATCCATTTATAATGTATTCGGGAAAAGTATCGCATTGGTGAGTTGCAAATTTCTCTTCAAAGCTGTCAAATTCACCTTCATTAACCAAATTTTGGAAACTTTGAATAACATATTCAAGAGTTAAACATGAAACATTTTTTCTGTGTGAAATATCCACTTCTCCATGCTTAATAAATTCAGTTTCAATTAGAAATTTCGTTATATATTGTTTCTCCTCTTTTCGGAAGAAATACATAGGCCTCTATATCGTGATAATTTTTAATAATAATAATAATAATAATAATAATAATAATAATAATAATAATAATAATAATAATAATAATAATAATAATTCTTTATTTATACTGGCAGAGTTAAGGCCATAGGGCCTTCTCTTACACTCTGCCAGGTCACAAAGTATACAAGCAGTTAAAATTTAACAAAAAGTTAAAGAACAGAATACTAACATATCACAAAAAAAAAAATAATAATAATAATACCATAATAAAATCGACACTAAACAACATGAAAATAATACCATAATAGAAAAAGAAGAAAGTAATAAATTTCGTTTTAGCCGTAATGTCGTAATAGTGGGAGGAAATCCGCAATAATTGCGGAAAATCCATAATAGTTGTCATCTCTTATGAAAATGACTTGCAAATCAATTAATGTTCATGGTAAATCAAAAAGTAAGTCTAAGGTAACAGATATGTAACAAAAATAAATTTTTAGCTTATAAAATCGTTTTATTTAATGTTGAAAATCATGAGGAATGTCGAAAATAACGATAATTACGAGGTTGGGCAGTTGCAAGCTACCAATCATCACTGAATTCGGTTCAAGCGTTTGCAACAGTAAAACTCACAGCCGTTGTAGTACTATATATCCAATGTAGGGAGCTAGTTAAACATATTTTCGCTAATTCGCACGCAGATCCCACTAACTTCATCGGTTGTCTAGACAGAGATTCCATTTGTCAGTGGCAGAATATAGAGCTATGCACTGCATCAGTGCAATGCATTAGAGTTAATCTATCTAATTGGTGTCCAAACAAAGAGCGTGTTTTGATAGAATAAGATATGTTTCAAAGGCTCCGTGAAAACAAAGCAAGACCTGGTATTAATCCATTAACAACGGTGAAACAGGTCGGTGGTCCATGTGATGTGCCTCATGCCGCCGTATTATGCATTCAGCGATCCAGAAACACGCGCAGAACACTAATGAGGAATCCACGAACACGTCCAGCACCCACACGTTCATATGCAGCTGTCTGGCAGACAGTGAGAGATTTTAATAATTTCATGCTATCCTTCTGAATGAGAGTTTTTTTTCCTTCTTCAGACACTCACTTCACAACACCTCAGAAAGTAATGCCCCTCGTCAACAATAATTAAAATAAAAGTTACACAGGGTGTAACTAAAAAGTACCGTCGAGTGGGGTTATCCTGAAAACAGCTCCAATTTTTCTTTCTCCTTGATCTACATGGGATGTAACCTCTATGGAACACATTTCGGACAAGGTAGAGTATTGACCGGCCACTGAAGGAATGTTGGACACTTTTATCACTGCCTATGTGGCGCTAAAAACCAATTTCCAACACTTTTACCATAGCCACAACACATTTCACACAATAAACACCTTCAAAAACTGCTTAAAAGATAACCTTATTAGCATTTCACTCCAATCATACTGATTTAAACTATCACTGACTACATTGTTACTTCTTTCTTTAGACATCATCCTGATAGTGCTGTATTTTCAAAATTGTCTCATAATAATCTCTTTCTATTATCAAATATTATTTGAAATATATTAACATTCTATGTATTTTAGCTTAATTCTGCTACACAGTTTATTTCAGTGTTTAATTAATAGTTCATAGTATTTTGTTCTTTAATTCGTAAATAACTCTTGTATACATGTAACTCTCATCTAAATCAAATTGTTGAATCCTTTGTAAGTTCATGCATATGTACAGTACATATACTTTTTGCTGGTTGAGTGGAAGAGAAGGTCTTACGGCCTTAACTCTGCCAGCTAAAATAAATCATTATTATTATTATTTCAATTCTTATTGTAGTATATATATATATATATATATATATATATATATATATATATATATATATGGAATTATCACTACATTAACATAATTTAAACGTAATTATTATGAAAGTCGTCATATTTTCTTCCAGGCATTACCATGAAATACGATCCACTTCCACTAGATGGTCGACAACACTAGTAGCAGGGTTGGTAATACTTACTTACTTACTGGCTCCTAAGGAACCCGTAGGTTCATTGCCGCCCTCACATAAGCCCGCCATTGGTCCCTATCCTGTGCAAGATTAATCCAGTCTCTACCATCATATCCCACCTCCCTCAAATCCATTTTAATATTATCTTCCCATCTACGTCTCGGCCTCCCCAAAGGTCTTTTTCCCTCCGGCCTCCCAACTAACACTCTATAGGGTTGGTAATACATGCAAACGAAATGATACTAAACGTGAGGAATTTTACTACAGGTGTGTATTGTGTGACAGGTTAGATTAAGTTAGATTAGGTATGTATTATGTGACAGGTTAGGTTAGGTTTGATTAGGTGCATAGTATTATGTGAGAGGTTAGTTAGGTTTGATTAGATGTGTAGTATTATTATTATGTTGGCGACATTGAAACCCACTGTCACATTAAGGAAATATGGCTGTATTCTTAATTCACGTACGACGATTTTCGTAAATAAGATAGGTATTTAGGGCGAGTTGGGTGGGCATACAGCTATCCCAATGATCACATCAATTTCTAATAGACAATACTATAAATCCAAGGCATTTCCGAGGTATTTTAGAAAGTTCCTGTAGTGGTCGGGACATAATTAACCTTCACCCACATTTCTTACATGCTACAGTTGGCTAACATGATAAGAGATTGGATAAAAAGACAGTTGATGTTGAAATTTGAAGTGAATGCACCCGACAATTCAAATTCTTACTATTGTAACCGATAAAAATTTTTAGTGTGTGCGAAAAATATACAGATTTTTTTAGTGGATAAGCAAATATATGAATCGTTTTTTTAGAAACCCCGTAAGTCAAATGTTAACAATTGCTAATTCCTGTTCTATAGGGATAGATTCACCATTTTGTATAAAAATACCACAAGTCAAACGGTATTTCTGTTCTGACATGTGCGTTTGAAAATTAGGTTTCGTGGAGAAAGCCCCTAAGTCAGTGGCAAGGCTGACACAGAATGAACAAAACTATAGCCTAAACTGTTGTTTGACTATAATTATTTATTTACTGTACCGCCTTTGCTTATCTTAAAAGTTAATAATTTAATAATTTACATTAACGTTTTCGATACATATGTATCATCTTCAGATGTAGAGTGTTAAATGAACATTTATGATGAAAACCTTACCTTGTGGTATGGAACTTATTATGATTTTCGGATCTTGCTAAAGTGAATTGCTCTAACTTAACCTAATTTGGTCTATAATACACATGTTACATTAAGTTAATATCATTAGCAGTCCATATAGTACAATTTAAAAGATTTAAAATTATTTAAAAGTGATATAAAACTATAAGTATAATCAGAGGATATATAAAACGTTATAGGACACTTTTAAACACTGTAAGCATTTGTTGGCTGTGTTTGACAGTTTTTAACATCGTTGGATGGGTTGCTTTTGTTGATCTTGATTTTAACAACGAACTAAAACGGAGTACTGTTTATATCACTAACATGTCTATAATTATTAACAATGTGTATTATTAAAGCATTTCATTCGATTTTGGTCTATATTGATGTGAAAATCATAGATATTTGTTGCTATGTGTCGGTGGTTTTGTGTTCAATTGTATGGTTTTGTGTGTTTTAGTTTGGATAGTTTGACTCCGTGTGTAGTTGGTATAGTTCATGTATTTAGTTAGTATAATTTTTGTGTTCAATTGTATCGTTTTTGTGCGTTTAGTTTATATAGTATGGGTGTTTAGGCTGTACAATTTATGTGTGCAATTGGTATTTAGTTTGTGTGTGAGTTAAGATTATGTATGTGTTCAGTTTGTGCAATTTTTTTCTTTTTCTTTTTATCGTGTGTTTAGTGTGAACAGTTGTGTTCAGATTATAATTTATGTGTTCAGTTTGCATATTTTTGTGTGGATGTTTAGTTTGCATAATTTATGTGTTTAGTCTGTATTGTTTTTCGTGTTAAGTTAGTATAATTTGTTTATGTGTTTAGTTTGTAAGTGTATAGTGTAAGCTCTCTTGGACTGGCTCCCCAAGTGTAGTAGACCTTCAATTCACCCTACACTCTCCTGTAGGAGGCCGTTGCCCTTATGGGATTTAAGGCTTTTCGTATTTCGTATTTCGAATGAAATGCTTTAATAATACACATTGTTAATAATTATAGACATGTTAGTGATATAAACAGTACTCCGTTTTAGTTCGTTGTTTAAATCAAGATCAACAGAAGCAGCCCCATCCAACGATGTTAAAAACTGGCAAACACAGCCAAAAGTGCTTACAGTGTTTAAAAGTGTCCTATAACGTTTTATATATCCTCTGATTATACTTATAGTTTTATATCACTTTTAAATAATTTTAAATATTTTAAATTGTACTATATGGGCTGCAAATGATTTTAACTTAATGTAACATGTGTATTATAGACCAAATTAGGTTAAGTTAGAGCAATTCACTTTAGTAAGATCCGAAAATCATAATAAGTTCCATACCATAAGGCAAGATTTTCATCATAAATGTTGATTTAACACTCTACATCTGAAACGTTAATGTAAATTATTAAATTATTAACTTTTTAGATAAGCAAAGGCGGCACAGTAAAAAAAATAATTATAGTCAAATATTAATAGCTTATCGGCATACCACAACATGAAATTGCTAAGCTGTTGTGTTTGGTCAATTATTTTGTGTCTGAATTTTGAATTTGTTAGAATAATGTTGTTGCCTTTTGTGTAATGTATTGTTGCATTAGATTATTTCATGCAGAACTTTATTATTCATGTTAAAATGTTATGTTTTATTTAACGACGCTCGCAACTGCAGTGGTTATATCAGCGTCGCCGGATGTCCCGGAATTTTGTCCCGCAGGAGTTCTTTTACATGCCAGTAAATCTACTGACATGAGCCTGTCACATTTAAGCACACTTAAATGCCATCGACCTGGCCCGGGATCGAACCCGCAACCTTGGGCATAGAAGGCCAGCGCTATACCAACTTGCCAACCAGGTCGACTTATTATTTATGTCCTTAGTGGCATTTCATACAGGTTGGTTACAGTAAAATTTGTTCACATGAAGCAACAATTATGAAGTCGGCTTCTAAAATTGGGAATAAAATTCGTATTATATTTGAACCAAATCTTTAATTAATTCATGAAATAAAGAGATTGTTTTGTTAAATCTTTAAAAGATTTCGAGAAACCACATACATAAAACATTTTCAAACATGAATATTGAGTCACATTCTATTTAAAAATATTCTTTTGCATACAGAAATATTCGTTATCTTTCGTTCGTCCAGGTTGGGAAGTTGGGAAACTATGAAAAACCCAAGTTAGGATAGCCAGCCCTTGGGATCGAACCTCTGATCCGTGATAGGAGGGAATGTTAACGATTACATCACCGTGCTCGGTTAATAATAATAATAATAATAATAATAATAATAATAATAATAATAATAATAATAATAATAATTTATTTTATTTATTTGTTTATTTACTTACATTTAATGTGCTGTACAACAGCCAGTGGCCACTTGCAGCTCAGCACAAAGACATATTATAAAAACCAATGGCAATTATATAAATTACAATAAAAGTATAATGGATCATTAAAATAATGGCGATTAAATAAAATGATAATTACAAATGAAATAATGGAATCATATAAATGAAGAATGGAATCATATAAATAATATTACAAAGATATGCAAGATGACGAGAATATTATAATATGTATCTAAACAAAAGACATAAATTAATAACAACTGACATAAAACTCAAAACGTATACACTACACATTAAATGGATCCAAGTTCAATCCATGCAAATTAGCATATTTTATACAGGGACATCATTTTATTTTTACTTCAATTTTTATTGTACCTGAGTTTTTGAATGTACTTCACTCCCACCCCTTTCATTAATGTCCTTGCTAACGTCAGTCACACAAACTTACGGCCGCTGTTGCTAGCAGTGAAATGAACAGTACAGAGTACAGTGTGTATCAGAAATACGTTGCATTTTCTATAGAAGAAAAAGCTTATATTATTGAAGTTTATTTTCACACAGGTATGGTGTGTAGCATAACTGAATTTATCTGTGTGGACTGAGCACAAGTGAAGATTAGAGTTACCGAAAGTACGGTACCCTATAATATGGTACGGTACTTAACAGCATTATTTAAACAAGATTTTGTTTTACTATTTGTAGGTATGAAGGACGATGATGGAAACTGGAATTACACTATAACCGAATGTGAACAACAGTTTGTTTTTTTTTTTTTTTCACAATTTCCTGATTATATCATTACGGAATATTTTCGTAGAAATGTCATTAATCTGGTAGATAAATTTAGAGCAACAGAGTGTACAGAAAGGAAGAAAAGTGTAAGATGGCCAACAAAGGTGACAGAAGATGCTGTAGAAGATGCTAGAGAAAGGATGCAGCAGTCAAGAAGTTAGCTGTAGAAATTGGGGTTTCTTACGGAAGTGCTCACAAAATTCTCAGGAATAAATTAGGTTAGTAATATGCTGAATAAAGTAGACATTACATAATGTATATAACCGCCTGGAGAGTTGAGTTTGTGAAAAAAAATGTTACTATTCTACTGTTTTTGACAAAATACTGTAAAGTAATGACCAAACTGAAAATCGTAATACTGTATTTCCCTGTAACATATATGGATACACTGCTTTTCTCTCCTCCTATAGCTAGTAAAATGATTTGTTTACATATTGCACTAGCAACTCCAAACTCCTGTAATGGAAGGGGGGTAACAGTGTTTCCAAGTATAGCCAGGTTAATGTTAAAAATGTTGGTAAAAATAAAGTGATGTCCCTGTACATCTGCAGACCGGAGAGAGAGAGAGATATTTAGAATTCCAATTAAAAAAAATTATGAAATCTTAAACCCTTAGCAGGAATACGAAGACTGATATTGCTTACGAATGATTCACAATCAATATCAGCCTTTATGACTTTACAAAAAAATAAATAATCAAGATCCTGACGTCTGGTAAATAAACTACAGCAATTAAAGTATTTACAATTAATCTCATATTTATAATCGGAATTAGGTAAAAATCTATAAGAACACAAGGAAAACCGTTGGATTTGCTTACACCTCAATAAAATATCAAAATGTCACGAGGTCATCTGTCCATGTCCATGTTTAGTCTTATCCCTGCTGAACGGCGAGACAATGCACAGCAGTGCATGCGTGTCATTCACGAAGTAGAAAACAAAAACACAACAACCCGCACAATGGCTCAATGTATATAATTAAAGGCTGGGATTTGCTGCCTCGTGGTATTAGCGATGGATTGGGAAATTAAACGCTCAGTGGTTCAATGGTTTAATTTTTTGGAAGGTGAAAAGGGCATTAGTCCCCTCGGATTCTAATAGTCGTAATAAACAGTTCAATAACGGTTAGCTATTAATTCAAACTCGCGACCCCCGGTTATTGAGGTCTGAAACAGCTGACAAACGGACGTGCGACTGCGATAGTTCACGTAGCCTACTGCTGCCACCTGTGTTCAGAATTTACTGAGGTAGTTCAGTAGATAATAACGGGAAGAGGAAAAGCCAGGAAGGAGAACATTTAAAAATGCGTCACTGTGAAGGGGTATCGCGATTGACGGAACAGTTATGTGAGCTCGAAGCCCGTTGGCCATCTGACTCGCTCTGAAGAATACCTTGAATGAAAATTCATAGTGACTCTTCTGGCGGACAAGGTCGCAGTTGGGGGTTCTCCTGTTTCTTCATAGATTATTAGGCATCTAATAATAATAATAATAATAATAATAATAATAATAATAATAATAATAATAATAATAATGATAATAATAATTTAGTTATTTAATCTGGCAGAGCTAAGGCCAGTAGGCCTTCTCTTCCGCCCAGCCAGACTCTAATTCTAATAGAATACAATTGGTTACATAGTTATTACATTAATATCTAAACTATAAAACAACATGAAAGTAAATAATGAAAGCTGGATAAGTAATGTTAGTGTGACAATAATAAACATTGGTAAGAAATAGTTATAATAACAATAATAATAATAATAATAATAATAATAATAATAATGAGATAATTTAAATATTTATAACCATTAAACATCGAGAAACCTGAAAGAGCTATTATTGTTAACAAGAATTGTTAGAAAATATTTCGTTAGTCTATTCTTAAATTGGTTTGATGTCTGACAGTCCCTGACATTACTCGGTAGGGAATTCCAAAGTCGAGGAACAGCCACAGTGAAAGAAGATGAATATGAGGATGTTCGGTGGAAGGGAATGGATAATACTGAGGAGTGTTGTGATCGTGTGTCTAGGTTATGATGGGTGGATAAATTTAAAAAACGAGACGCAAGATAGACAGGAGTGGAGAAATGCAATATATGAAAGAGAAGAGAAAGACAGTGGATTTTCCTACGATCTTCTAGACGGAGCCAGGACAACATTTCGAGGGATGGTGTTGCGTGATCAGTCTGGCGAATATTGCAGATGAAACGGACGCACATATTATGAACACGTTGTAGTCTCTGCGCCGAAGTAACTCTTAGATCAGTAAATAGAATATCACAGTAATCTATGTCATTCTGTAAATATTTCTCCATTCCATCATCATTTCATAGCATCCCCGAACCCGGCTGGCGACTCACGGAGGGGATTAGCCTAGGGACGAGTGAAGTTGCGTGCTTGAAAACTGACTACGCAGCGAACCTTAGTGTAGTCAGCCGGTGTGGGTTTGGGCATGCGCCTAGCTTGAGGGTTAGCGTAACAGATCTTGAAAGGTCGCAGTGCTGGATCGTAGTGTCCCCCCACCCAAATTTCCATTACATTCCAACTTTATGCAAATCTCATTTCAACATCGTTTAGGCGATTTTAAATATTAAAAAAAAATAATCCTATACATCCGTGACCGGTTGTTCTGTATGGATGTGAAACTCGGACTTTCACTTTGAGAAGGGAACAGAGGTTAAGGGTGTTTGAGAATAATGTGATTAGGAAAATAAGTATTTGAGGCTAAGAGGGATGGAGTTACAGGAGAATGGAGAAAGTTACACAAAGCAGAACTGCACGCATTGTATTCTTCACCTGACATAATTAGGAACATTAAATCCAGACGTTTGAGATGGAGAGGGTATGTAGCATGTATGGGCGAATCCAGAAATGCATATAGAGTGTTAGTTGGGAGGCCGGAGGGATAGGGTGACCAGACGTCCTGTTTTATCTGGACACTCCTGCTTTTCAGGCTTTCGTCCGGGGTCCGGGCGGATTTAAAAAAAAATCAAGAAATATCCTCCTTTTCGTAACTCGTATGCTCGATATTTTGAATCTATCTGATTTGACACCTTTTTCAAGTAATTTGTCAGCAGGTGGCAGCAGTATCGACGGAATATACTCTTTGCCAATGTTCATAACTCTCTTTGCTCCTCCTTTGGTAATAATTACAGTTTCCTTGGTTTTTATATGTAAAATCATTTTATATTATTAAGTTCAATCATAAGCATGCTAATAAAATAAAATAGATATTGATATAATTTTAAATAAAATATAGGCCTAAGCCTAAATATAAATAGATGTTTTCTCTTCTCTTTAATAATTATAGTTCTCTTGACTTTAATATGTAGCTAACTGTAAAATCATTATTATTAAGTTTTATCATAATTATTTTGTAATAAAATATATATTAACACACTTTTAAGTATGATATAATCCTAAATCTGTACTGTAGACTATATTGACTTACTTACTTACAAATGGCTTTTAAGGAACCCACAGGTTCATTGCCGCCCTCGCATAAGCCCTCCATCGGTCCCTATCCTATGCAAGATTACTCCACTCTCTATCATAATATCCCACCTCCCTCAAATTCATTTTAATATTATCCTCCCATCTACGTCTCGGCCTCCCCAAAGGTATTTTTCCCTCCGGTCTCCCAACTAACACTCTATATGCATTTCTGGATTCGCCCATATGTGCTACATGCCCTGCCCATCTCAAACGTCTGGATTTAATGTTCCTAATTAGTACTGTATATTGATGTAATTAAAAGTATAATAGGCCTATAGGCCTAAGCCTAAATATAAGTACATATTTTCTGTCCTCTTTTTTCGAAAAATGTCCTCCTTTTTGAAGCTTTGTGTGGTGTTTCTTATCGATGTGAATGTGGTCACCCTACGGAGGGAAAAAAAGACTTTGGGGAGGTCGAGACGTAGATGGGAGGAAAATATTAAAATGGATTTGAGGGAGGTGAGATATGATGGTAGAGAATGGATTAATCTTGCTCAGGATAGGGACCGATGACGGGCTTATGTGAGGGCGGCAATGAACCTCCGGGTTCTCTAAAAGCCATAAGTATATATATATATATATATATATATATATATATACACATATCCGTGACAAAATGCTCACTTGCAGTATGGATGAAATGATCCAAACTTTCGTAAACTAAACGTACACGCAGGCGTAATCCTTATTAGAGAGATAAAAATTAGATAGTGTAACTATTTTTATTTGGTAATACTGACGGTTTTTATCTCTCTGATAACATTTTTTTAAATTTATACATTTTCTGTTGAATTGCGACATGACCCGCTGCAGTGACATCAGACCGTGGATAGCATTTCGTCTGCAAGCCGTTTTTTTCCGTGACACTGTACTTATCATAAATTGTACTTCGCAATCAGACAATTCTAGCAGGTACCATGTGGATAACACAATTGTAACCATTGTAGTTTTTCAGACGAGGGTGAGTTCTAGCCATGTTTCAGCGGGGTGTTTATGGGCGAGGGTCACTGCAGAAATGCCTTTTGTCTGCGCGAAACCCGCCAATGCGGATATAGTAGATTTATTGCAACAATTTAATTCACACTGTGTGCTTCATTCCCAGTTAAGCCCTTTTATTTAGCGCGAGGAAATCAACTACATGAATATATTTATACTGGCCAGACCAGACGAACACATGCAGCACATTAAATATAAAAGTAGAGACGGGTTGCAGTTTTAATGCATTACACACAGCTGCAGAAGTGTGTTATTTGAATAATGGTGGCAAAAATTCTGTTCTTTCGAAGAGGAAGGGGTTGTCGGGGAATTTACAGAAAATATATTATATATTTGTCATTATTAAAACACAAAGAATAAACAAAATTACACCGAAAGAAATAAAATCATAGCAAAATAAACAGTTTAAAAGTATTATCGAGGATTTTTGTCGCTCTTTTCAAAGCGGAATTTTAGCCCGTTATTATTGTAATCTAACATTAGACTGATACATGGCGGGTTACCTTTACAAAAGTTAGCAAAAAGTCGGGCATCCATTTCAGACAACTTAGAATAGCATCACAGTCTAGTATATACAGTCGCGAAGCTCAATACGTAGTAAATATGCAAACATTAGATAGTTGCTCACCACTAGGATCGCTAATATCGCCTTATTACAGGCAATGCAAAATAGTACCGTCACAGTCTATTGTTTCTAGCACCCTCAAAACTCAAGCTTCGTGACTGTATACAGTAGACTGTGATAGCCTACTGACACCGGAAAAATAAAAGTATTTATTTATGAAGTATTTATTGCTACATAAAATACAAAATAAGGTACCGGTACATATTAGTGACGTAGCACACACGTTTGAGTGAAGGTCGTGTTCGGTGGCGGTTCCTATAAATAACTATTTTGTATTAGATGAAACATAACAAAGATTCAATAAAATTACAAAACCAGTACAATTATTACAAAACAGAGATAATTAAGAAGATGAAAGTGGAGAATCAAGTAAAGAATAGTATAAAAGTTGGAATGAATAAATACTACATCGAAATTAAGAAAAAGAAAAAAGGAAATAGGGAAATGACTATTGAATAATTTGCTTAATCTTTTCTTAAATTTATTAAAATCAAAATAACCTAGGTCAGGATTTATTAACAAAATAGAGTTTAACAACCTTGGGCCCTAACTTGAAGCAGTAATTAGGAGAGGGAGAGACCGATTTATTAGCGAAGTGATATCTCCATATTTTTATTACATGTATTCGCGGGGATGTTCTGGCGACTTCGTTAGAATTAGCTTCCTCACACAGGTGTTTCGTCACTTGTCAGCATCGGACAGATTTAGGGCCACCTTGAGCCTGGTTTCGTATAGAGACTCGATGAAGCATAAAATTCTAAAGCCGAAGTCGGACTAGACCCGTGGGAAAGATACTGCCAAGCTTGGGTTTTCCAAAGAACGGGTATTCTTGTGAGATATACAAACTAATTTGAGGTTATGGGAAATCCAAAGTCTAAATTTAGAGATGACATATTTCGCGCCCAATAAGAAGAGATCTTGGTCCAGCTTATGAGGTCACTTTGGACCAATAGGGAATAGATTTTAGGCCAGTTAGTGACGTAGTTTTTAACCAATAGGATAGTTAGTTTTAGCGTAGGATAGGTTTTTATAAATAAGGGTGACGGGGAGCGGAGATAACGACTACTATTCCGCTTCGGAGCGGAGATCATCAAAACAACGTTACATCGTGTCGGCGGCCCTACATACAGGGCAGAATAACTACTTCGTTTGGTGTCGACAGGACTACTATTTCGCTTCGTGTCGTAGTGTACTGGACAGAGTATTGAATTTGTAGTATCGGATAGAGCTTATTCAGAGCCGCCATAGAGTCGATACAAAAGGCGACCAACGATTGAATTATATGTCAGCCGGAAATACATATTCTAGGGTTTACCAAGTGGATACGACAATAAACTTATAGTTTTGAAGTTTACGCTGCCTTTTATTTAAGTAGCCGGCTTGGTACTATTCCCGACATCACCCTATACCACAACAGTACCTCGGCTACCCTGAGTGAATCTCACGCAACATCGAGACGCACCCACCCTCAAATGGCGCCCAACGTGTGGACACAATAACCACTCACCCTCAAATGGCGTCCAACGTGGGAACACAATAACGAAACCACCCACAAATGGCATCCAACGTGGGACCTCAATAACGAAACCACCCACAAATGGCGCTTTCCAACGTGGGGCTCGAAGGAAGACAGCTGTTCCAGTGACCGGCCCCGGGTGCGAACACAGCACCAAACAACGAGGAGGACCGGACGGAGCAGTTCAGCCCTGCATAGCCGAGGAACGACGCTGGAAGGCGGGAACAGAACCAAGCCGTCGCGACATCACGACAACACTAGAGAAGACAACACGGGGACCACCAGAGAAGGCGACTCGGAGAGGCTGTGGCAAGTATGAATAGAAGACGTATAAATGTGTATATATGTATATGATATTTTGGGGGAATAATTATAAAGTGTATATGTTTCAATTTCTGGTGTGATATTTCGGGTGTATATATATATGTATTTTTTTTTGTGTGATATTTTGGGGGAAAGAGTGAAATAAGTGTATTGCGTAAGTTGTTGGAAGTGAGTCGAGTGCAAATACAGGCCTAGTTAGATTATTATTGGGAAAGCAAGCGTCGGATAGATGACAGAGTAGCGTATAGATGATACTACGTAGCCATAGGAGTAAAGTAGTTAGGAAAATACGAGAAAGACGAGGAAATAGAAACAAGGGAACCATGGAGCAAAGGAAGGACGAGGAAATTATGGAAATTAGGGAGGAGGTCGAGAATAACGCAGGACAAGAAATAGAGGGAGAGCGAACGGTGGAAAAGCAACAGAGTAGAGACAGTGGCAAAGGGGAAATGACGCTAGAACAGTTATGGGAGCAGATGAGACAATTCATGGAAAGTAAATTAGACAACAATTCAAGGGAAAGTAGAGAACAAATAAAACAAATGGAAACTAAATTAGAGAATAACTCAAGGGAAAGTAGAGAGCAGATTCTGAGGGAAGGTAGAGAACAAATAAAACAAATGGAAACTAAATTAGAAAATAACTCGAGGGAAAGTAAAGAACAAATAAAGCAAATGGAAAACAAATTAGACAACAATTCAAGGGAAAGTAGAGAACAAATAAAACAAATGGAAACTAAATTAGAGAATAACTCAAGGGAAAGTAGAGAACAAATAAAGCAAATGGAAAATAAATTAGACAACAATTCAAGGGAAAGTAGAGAACAAATAAAACAAATGGAAAATAGATTGGGGGAAAGTTCGAGAGAGATTAGAGATCATATTGCAAAATTAGCGGAGAGAGGAAACAAGATGGAGGACAAAATAGAGAAGCTAGAGGGGAAATTAGCCGAGAATGGGATCGGAATGGAGAATCAGTTGAAGATAGCTATGGATAGGATCTCAGAAAGTATGAAGGATTTAGAAGTTAGAGTTAGAGATAGCGCTACTGAGAGAATAGCGACCTAAAATCAGCTGTCGAGGAAGCGATAGTGGAGAAGGTTCGAGAAATTCAGAATTCGGTAGAAGAGAAAATAGGTGAGATGGATCAGGAAGTGGACGGTCTCAAGCGAGCCATAAAGAATAAAGAAAGGGCGGATAACGAATGTTTGGAAGAATTAAGAAGTAAATTAAACTCAATAAACGACGTACTAAATGGGGGTAGTCCCGCAAATTTAAGCGGACATAGCAGCTCGGACCGTGCAGTTTCTAGACAAGAGGGCACAAGTGAGAGCCCGGCATCAGGTAGTAACATAAATGTAAGACATGTCAACAATAGTGTCAGTGAGGAATGTCAGACCTCACGTGATGACGTGCGTAGTGAGTTGAAAAGTGTAAACAACAAGGCATATTTAGGCCGTCTCCAGTACCCCACTCACATTTTGAATGAGATTGGTTACCCTATTTTTGATGAGGTTGAATTTTCAAACCCACATAACTACATAAGTGAGCTAGAAACGTACTTTAGAGTAAGAGGGGTGCCGGATGACTTAAAAATGACTGTCGTACGAAAGAGCCTAAAGAGCCGACCACTCAACTGGGCGCTAGTGGCCCTAGGGGATAATGTCACTTATGAGGAATTCAGAGAAAAATTTTCGGAGAGATACTGGGGACAAAGACAACAACAAAGAATTAGGAAGGAAATTAATCAGAGCAGGTTTGACGCGGGAAGAGGCGTCTCTATGATAGACTATTTTCTTGAAATTGTTAAGAAAGGGAAAAGCCTCAATCCGCCAATACCGGATTCAGAGCTGATCCAAACTGTGATTTCGCAGTATCCCGAGAACATAAGATATAATCTGATCGTAGCAGGGCCCCGAGACTTCGGGGAAACAATAGATTTATTGACTGCGCTGGATGGTTCGGACGCTACGCACTATGAATGTAGTGGACAGGCAGATTATGAACATGGCAAAGGAAAGGGTTCAAGCCCCACCGACCAGAAAGCGGGGAAGGGGGCAAGTACGGCCTTTTCATCCCCAAGGACAGGAGCCCAAAATCAGAGTAACTGGGGTGGTGACAGGAGCCCCAACAATGCACATAGTCGGTACCATAATGGCCATAACGGAGGGAAAAGTCCCAACAGGGAGAGAAGGAGTGACCCGCCCTTTGGGGGTCCTTACAATAATAGTAGGAATAACCAGAGTAGTCATAACAGGATGAGGAACGATCGAGGAGGTGTTGGTCCCGTGCGTAGGGTTAACCACATACGATGGTACACGGGAAGACAAGAAAATGGAAATAATAGGCTTAGAACCCAACCACACTGGCTTAGGAACAGAAATTACAGACAGGGATTCTGGCAGCCTAATTTTAGCAGGGGACCGCAAAATCGAGGTGATTGGAGGAGACAGGAGCAGGAGAGAGATAGGCGAGGCGTCCTACAAGAAATGGCCTCACAAGGGTGCAATAGGCCACCTACACAGTGTAACGTGGGACAAAGCAGGAATAGAGACATGAACGGACGTCAGCAAAGTCCGGTCAGAATGAATATGGGCCGGGAGCCTATAAATTGTAGAAATAGAGACGAGGTAGCAGTGGAACCGACTGCATCGCACTCGGGAAACTGCTAGACAGAAGTCTCAAGGGTTCGGAGATTTCTGTAGCTAAGTGCAGTAAGCCACTGTCAAAAGAATCCACCAACGCGGTAAGCGTGAAGAGACAGAGCGAGATTACTAACCCAGAGTTAGAAAATAATGGGACTTATGTATTGCCTTATATAGATGCTAAAATATTTGGGATAAAGTGTTGTGTGTTGTTGGACTCGGGCTCCACAAATAATGTATGCAGCTTGGAATTTTTTCAAAAGGTTAGGGATTCAGGAATAAAACTGCAAACGTTACCCATATGTTCACTGTACTGTGCGGGCGCCCTAAGCAAGAAGAAGGAAAAGGTAAAATATCAAGTGTGGTTCGAGTTAGAGTGCGGAGAAGTGAAATTAAATGCTATTTTTCTTGTGATACAAAGGTTGACTACCGACATCATTATTGGAGTAGAAAGCTTCTATGAATGGCACGCGCTATTAGATTTCAGGGAAAACAGACTAGGGGTTACGGCAGGTAACGGCAGTGTAGGCCATGTCCCATTCAGTAGCAATAACGCTCGAGCTGAGTTAGATGAGAGAACCGCGGGAGAGATAGAATTACAGGAAGAGTTATTTTTTGTAGAGCACCTCAAAATTTGTAAGAATGTAATTATAGAGGTTAATCCGTGGGAAGGTAACGGGGTAACTAGGGAAGTGTGTCAAGTAGGCTGCGGAGAATGCGAGTTGTGTATCGGCGAATTAGTCCAGGCGAGACAAATATAACGTAATCTCATTAGCGGTAGGGCCAGATATTGTAATGAGATTTCGCTTGGCGATCTTAGGCAGGTAGTCGCGTCTAACAATAGGAAGACAGATACTTTCGAAATAGTAAGAGATAAAGTTAACCAGGCACACGGCCTGAGTGAGAGTGAAAGAAAACGCTTAATGGATGTTGTAGGTAGCCATTTAAATGTCTTTTCAGACGCGCCGGGTCTGTGTAGAGTGTATACACACCAAATTAAGGTGGTAGGAATGGAGGAATTTCGGCATAAATGTAGACCCATCCCCCTATCTTTAAGGGATCAGGCAGACGAAGTCATAAATGATATGTTAAAAGACGGAGTTATAGAAGTATCGGACTCGCCTTACGTAAATGCATTGTGCTGGGTTAGGAAGCCCAACGGAAGCTTAAGAGTAACGATCGATGCCCGACACGTTAACTCGTTTTCAGTTAAAGATAATTTCAGGACGGAGTCAGTGGACACTTTGTTAGGCCGTATCAGTGACTGTTCTATATTCACTAGTTTAGACTTGACCAGTTCGTATTGGCAGATTCCGCTAGACGAGGACTCGAGAAAATTCACAGCGTTCCTACATAACGGGAAAGTTTATCAGTATACCCGATGCCCATTCGGCATCGCGAGTTCTGGATCTGCGCTACTAAGGGCACTTGACATAATTTTTGGTGATTCGACGAAAGGTTTTCTGGCACAGTACATTGACGATTTTCTTATATATGGCAATAATGTGGATAGGCATATTAGGGATATTGATTTTGTACTTACTAAGTTGAGAGAGGCTGGTATGACAGTCAAGCTGGGGAAAACAGCATTTTTTAAAGTTGAAACAGTTTTCCTGGGTTACGTAATTTCGTCTGACGGAATTAGACCGGACCAAGAGAGAATTCAGAGCATTTCGAGGATCCCGCCGCCGCGGAACCGGAAACAGGTTCGTAGATATCTAGGTATCCTACAATACCAGAATCGGTTTCTTGTCAATTATGCTAAGCATGTAGCCCCACTCAGAGCATTATTGAAGAAGGATACACCCTTCAGGTGGGGGTCGGCAGAGCAGGAAGCATTCGATCGAACGAAACTGCTTTTCGCCGACTCAATTCTGTTGGAAAGGCCTAACGACAGCCTACCTTTTCAGATTTATACGGATGCGTCTTCTTATGGATATGGAGCAATCCTATGTCAGACAGATGAAGATAACAAGCGACATGTGATTGCCACAGCTCCTAGGGGACTGTCGCGTACCGAAAGCAACGCATCAATCACGGAACTAGAGATTTCTGCTGTGTACTTCGCACTACAGAAGTTCCGTCAGTATATCTTTAATAGGCAGATCATCATATTTACTGACCATGTAAGCCTAGCTTTTCTGAGTAGATGCAAATTGACGAACTCTAGAATATCTAGATATGTGCACGAAATTTTGGCTCATGATGTGACGATTAGACATATTCCGGGGGCAGACAATATCTTTGGTGATTGTCTCTCTCGTTTGAATTCCAAATCGGGGCTACCGGAAACTATCACCGCCCCCGCGTACGAAATTGCCGTGATGAAAATTGATTCCACGAGGAATGGAGCTCTGACGGGAAAATTTCGGAAAATTGCAGATTTGCAGCAGGAGGATTCCACGATAAGGGCCCTAATGGACAAAGCTAGAGAAATCTCACAGGTGAAAGATGAAGTGTATGGATTGCGCTCTGGTATCTTGTATAAATTGCATGGTAGGGATATCCAGAAGTGGAAGATATACATACCTGCGAGTATGGAGAATGAACTTATAAACAACTTTCACCTATCTATGTGTCACTCTGGGAGTGATAGGATCATTTTAACTATGTCAGAATCATTTTATATTAAGCAACTGTCAAAGAAGGTTAGAAGGGTAATATCTCGTTGCGAGGTCTGCCAGAGGGCGAAACCTCTAAATGTAAGGTATGACAATGTACCACAGGTCATTATCAGGGGTAAAAAGAATGAACTTGTAGCAGTGGACGAACACGGTCCAATGCCCACATCGTCCTTCGGACACAGGTACATATTTGTTACGTACGATGTCTTCACAAAATTTGTAAAGATTTACCCTTTAAGAAATATCTCTAGTAAATTGTGTGCTGACAAGCTGGTTAGAGATTACATACCGACTTACGGTCCGGTAACAGCGGTGCTCAGTGACAATGTGTCGGTACATAAATCGAAAGTGTTTTGCAAAAGGCTGGAAGATGCGGGCGTGAAGCTGTACAATTGCTCCGCGTACTTTCCCAGCGGTAATCCCTGCGAAAGAGCGCTTAGGGATATATCATTGTACCTCCGTATTCTGTGTCACCGAAACCATAAGGACTGGTTTAGGCAATGCGAGGTGATTGAGAGAGTCATGAACCACTCTATCAATCCAACGACCGGAATAGCTCCGATCAAACTTATGTTAGGGATCGATCCCGATCCCATGATAAAGAGTTTGCCGCAGGCAATACAGGAGGGTGAGCCTCCTAGTGATGAACTACTGTGTAAACTAGCTTTCGACCGAATCAGGAAAAAGGCTGAGTATAGACTCGGTAAAGTTAAAAGATATCGCCACAAATGGGAGCCCTCACCCGGCGATTTGGTATTGCTAAGGGACGTGAAGTTATCTTCCGCCCTTAGAGGACGTTACTCACGCATGGAGCTACTGTACAAGGGGCCCTACGAAATTAAGAGTAAATACGGAGACCATACTTTCGAATTGGTAGAAAGGGGAAAAAGTAAACCTGTTGGTAGGTACCACAAGCAACTCTTGCGGCCTTTCAAACAGGAGAGGCTAGGAGGCAGGAATGAGAAAGAGTAGGATGGTTAGTCTCACGCGTACAGCTAGGTGAACCTGTACAGGGCGGCTGGTACAACCAAGCACGCAGAGTGTGTAATTGATCAATTAATAAATAAATGTAAATATGTGAATGAATGGTATTGTACATATGTAAATGTGGATATAAATTGTACATTGTTGTGCTTATTGTGTGAGAGTTGTGTACATAGAAAGGCTTGTGAAGATATATGTAATATTTATTGTAATTGTTTGTAGTGACATTGTAATCTCACTGTATTGTGAATAATGTGTTACCGGCTGATCGCGTGGGGGGAACTATGAGGCTAGTTATAGGCAGAAAGCGGGGACATCTCATAACATTGGAAACTCTTCCGGGAATTTCCAATGGTTATGTAGATGGGCATTTGAAGCAGTAATTAGGAGAGGGAGAGACCGATTTATTAGCGAAGTGATATCTCCATATTTTTATTACATGTATTCGCGGGGATGTTCTGGCGACTTCGTTAGAATTAGCTTCCTCACACAGGTGTTTCGTCACTTGTCAGCATCGGACAGATTTAGGGCCACCTTGAGCCTGGTTTCGTATAGAGACTCGATGAAGCATAAAATTCTAAAGCCGAAGTCGGACTAGACCCGTGGGAAAGATACTGCCAAGCTTGGGTTTTCCAAAGAACGGGTATTCTTGTGAGATATACAAACTAATTTGAGGTTATGGGAAATCCAAAGTCTAAATTTAGAGATGACATATTTCGCGCCCAATAAGAAGAGATCTTGGTCCAGCTTATGAGGTCACTTTGGACCAATAGGGAATAGATTTTAGGCCAGTTAGTGACGTAGTTTTTAACCAATAGGATAGTTAGTTTTAGCGTAGGATAGGTTTTTATAAATAAGGGTGACGGGGAGCGGAGATAACGACTACTATTCCGCTTCGGAGCGGAGATCATCAAAACAACGTTACATCGTGTCGGCGGCCCTACATACAGGGCAGAATAACTACTTCGTTTGGTGTCGACAGGACTACTATTTCGCTTCGTGTCGTAGTGTACTGGACAGAGTATTGAATTTGTAGTATCGGATAGAGCTTATTCAGAGCCGCCATAGAGTCGATACAAAAGGCGACCAACGATTGAATTATATGTCAGCCGGAAATACATATTCTAGGGTTTACCAAGTGGATACGACAATAAACTTATAGTTTTGAAGTTTACGCTGCCTTTTATTTAAGTAGCCGGCTTGGTACTATTCCCGACATCACCCTATACCACAACAGTACCTCGGCTACCCTGAGTGAATCTCACGCAACATCGAGACGCACCCACCCTCAAATGGCGCCCAACGTGTGGACACAATAACCACTCACCCTCAAATGGCGTCCAACGTGGGAACACAATAACGAAACCACCCACAAATGGCATCCAACGTGGGACCTCAATAACGAAACCACCCACAAACTCTGGCCTAGACAGGACACGAATTTAGGAATGTGGCTTCGAAACAATGTAAAAACTTTACCGTTTAGCGTTTACAAATGCTGCAGCCCGCTTAATAACATAACACAGCCTTCTCAGTTAAGAGATTCAGATCATTTAACTGCTAAGAATTACCGGACAACATGACCCTGTTTGGAAAACTATACCTCTTTGATTTGACGTTAAACATTATATTTGTGATTATGATTGCGATTTGTACATCTATTATCAGGTAGTACATCTCACTTGACGATATGTGTCAGAGGAAGAACAATAGGGTAAACTAGGGTCTGTTGGACAGTCGGACATGTTGGACACTCCGTAGGCTACTTCAACGTGTTACCTCGCCACTTGTGGGCACCACATTCAGCTAGAAGTCAATGACGGAAGTAGCCAAGAGTGGGGCTACTTCCGTCATTGACTTCTAGCAGAATGTGGTGCCCACAAGTGGCGTGGTAACACGTTAAAGTATAGAGTGTCCAACATGTCCGACTGTCCAACAGACCCTAGTTTACCCTATTGTTTGTATGCATCTGAAGTCTGATTAGTGTAATATGTTATTATTATTATTATTATTATTATTATTATTATTATTATTATTATTATTATTATTATTATTATTTACCTCTGACTGAGGTTCTGGCTGATACGTACATCTATTATCAAGCAGTACATCTCATTTTGTCGATATGTGTCAGAGGAAGAACAATTGTTTGTATACATATGAAAACTGATTAGTGGTAATGTGTTATTATTATTATTATTATTATTATTATTATTATTATTATTATTATTATTATTAAATCAAGAAGGAAAAAACTAGAAATCAAAGAATTAGGAAATTATGGAGGTAGAAACGAATGTTATTGAAGTAACTGAAGAAAGAAGATTAAAATGGTTTAGACACGTGAAGAGGATGAAAAATGGAAGTATACCGAAGATGATACTGGAGTGGACTGCAGAAGATGCTGAGGACAGAGATTACTGGAGGAGAAAAATTTCTTTTGGTGAAGAATAAGTACGGTATTGTAGAACATTCATAATAAGAAGAGATTATTATTATTATTATTATTATTATTATTATTGTTATTATTATTATTATTATTATTATTGTTATCATCATCATCATTATCAACATCATCAGTATCTGAGGATTTTAAATGAAATATGTGGCAAAATGTTACTGGAGTTCTGATTCTACACTACTCAATTTTCCCTTCACTGATCTTCAATAAGGTTCGGCGTTAATGCTACACTTTATTAGATTAGTTCCTCTATCGTTTTCTAATGCCTCTGAATACAGTAGACTAAATCATTCCTTCAGAACGCAACCAGTAATATTAAATAGGTCTAATGGAGTGGCGCGGACCGTGTGGAAAATCTTGAGGTATACTTGAAACAGAGAATGGAGCGAGACGGACTGGGTAGTACACCATGAGGCAAGAAGTTCATCTTACACTTCTGTTTCCAAGGTAACACGAGTGACGTCAGAGTTTACAGAGAAACCATTCAATTAAAAACGTTACAATTTTTCTCTCCTTGTATATCAAGCATAGACGTTTCGCGTCAAAATTTTATCGGCTTTAAAATTTTACTTTTCTGGACCGATTACACGAAGCTCGCATCCAGCGGCGAGCATTTGTTACATGAAATAAATCCTGTGACACTTCAAAACTTACACAGGACGCCAGGGCTCCACGAAATACGCTTGGAAGTAACGAGTCGGGCCCCATATGGGTGCACATTACTGCTGCAGTTTTTTACGCTTTATTTGTCCTTCAAATTTATTTGTTCCCAATTACAGTTCCTACTGCAGTGGCTATACGCACTGTCCCTGGTTCCCAATGTTACCTGTGGCAATAAACACTGGCTACATACGTCACTTGTTTCTTCTATTGATTTTCAAGCAGAGAATGAAGGAGATTGAAGGCCGGTGAAGAACAGAGAAAGCGGCTTGAAATATCAGCAAACTCTAAACATGGAAGAATAGAACACTTGCTCTTAGGTGGATTTAACAACAGCTGAGTTGTGTCTATTCTGAAATATGACGTCGTACTTACTACCTACATCAGTATTGTCAGAGTTGTAAGCTCCGAAACCGATTGTGGTGCTAGAGACGTCCAGTCGGAGCGTGAACTTGCTTATGTCTGTGGAAGCACCGGAGCTCGCAACGAGTTATAGTGGAGCGCTTTGTTCGGATCAAATTTCTGCATATTTAAAGGACAAAATTAAAATTCCTTGAATCATTTATTAACATAATATACTGCTCTCTTAAATTGACTGAACATATTGGGAAATACATCAATGGATTTCTCAAAAAACGCTATGAAATATTTCATATAAAACTATTTTATCTCAAAAATGAAGCAAAAACGAGCAAAATTGTATTAAACTTCTTTTCGGAATATGTATGATAAGACTTTCTTGTGTTAAATTTTAACGTGGGCCTACCTTGTTTACATGTTTCGACCTATTTTGGGTCATCTTCAGAACTGGTCGTTGTTGGTCTTGGCGCCTCTTGTTTCCTGTGTGGGTGCGTTCGTAGTGTAGAGTCAAAGAGTGTATGTGTTTTGAAATTGAGTTGTGTGTTGAGAATATCGTTGGGGTGTGTTTTCGTATGTCTGTATATTTCATATTGTTCTAGTGTGTTGAGTTTCTGGCTTTTTGCTTGGATGTGCAGTATTTCCATGTCTGTGTTGATGTCTCTGTAGGTGTGGTTGGCATTTGTGATGTGTTCTGCATATGTGGAGATGTTTTGTAATTTTGTTATGGCTGTGATGTGTTCTTTGTAACGTGTTTGAAATGATCTGCCTTTCTGTTACAAAGAACACATCACAGCCATAACAAAATTACAAAACACCTCCACATATGCAGAACACATCACAAATGCCAACCACACCTACAGAGACATCAACACAGACATTAACAATATGAAATATACAGACACACGAAAACACACCCCATCGATATTCTCAACACACAACTCAATTTCAAAACACATACACTCTTTGACTCTACACTACGAATGCACCCTCACAGGAAACAAAAAGCGCCAAGACCAACAACGACCAGTTCTGAAGATGACCCAAAATAGGTCGAAACATGTTAACAAGGTACGTTAAAATTTAACACAAGAAAGTCTTATCATACATATTCCGAAGTGATACAGTGTTAAAAGTTGTGTAATCAAGATGTATAAACTTCTTTGTTTGAAATATCTCAAAGAATAACCCCCTGAAATTAATGGCATCACTTAAGTGCACAAACGTAAGTCTTTTAATGAGATCTCTGTAGTCATTAACAGCAAAAACTTAAGTAGCTTTAAAAAGTACTTAAAAATTTAATCTTGACATCACTTTATACCCTGCGGTACAGAACCGTCGCATGCATTAGTTGTAAACCGTATCCACTCTTAAAGTGATCCGCGCCAAAACAAACCCATGTGACCAGCTCACGTTTCATTGGTTATGACACCGAAGCACAATGTATAAGCAATAAGTGCGCGAAAAAAGTAGATCCCTTCATTGAATTAAAAATATGTCCCCTGAATATACTTGTTATTCTTCAGTAATTGAAACAACAATATCTAAAACATAGAAATGATTATAAAATGTACCTAATCACTCTGAGATCAATAATTACAATTTAAAATAGTTTATTACATATGCATGACGCATTTGAGGGTGGCAGCACTTCAGTCGCTTTTGATTCAACAAAATGGCTGAAGGTGCTGAATCTTCTGTTGCTGTGTCAAAACTAAATTTGTAAAACATAAGTCAGCAAACCTTTGACTAGTGACCAAAAAACAGTTATTTTAAATGTATTTCACAAGTTCAGTGAAAAATATCCAGAACTTCCGATAAAAGAGATGTGAATTTAATGTCTGAGTTCACCGGTGTGTCGTGTACAAGCATTAACAGTGCTCGGAAAGAAAAAATAAAAACTGGTAAGGTTGTAACTCCCGGCAAATTTTATTCATAAATCTTTAAAAGAGTAAGTACATGAACTTAAACGCACAATGAAAAGGATATGAATAACAGAAAGTTGAAATCAATACAACTATGAAATCTACATCGACATGGGGAACTATTAATAATGGAATTCCTCAAGGATCAATATTAGGTCCCCTACTTTTTCTAGTGTTTATAAATGATCTTGCCCCCCTTATAAAAGATGTAGGTCATCCCATATTATTTGCAGATGACACAAGTATAGTAATTACAGCCAATAACTCCAACACATTCCAATCTTCAACAGAGGAAATTCTCTTCAAAATATGTGACTGGTTCTCAGTCAATAAATTAGTATTAAATTGTAACAAAACTAACATAATTCAATTTAAATCCTGCCCAAATTCAACGTCGCAAATTTCTAGCGCAATAATTAACAATAGATCCCTATTAGAAACAACAACAACCAAATTTCTTGGCTTAAAAATCGATAATGTGTTAAATTGGAAAAATCATATTAAAGAAATTACCCCCAAACTAAATTCAGCTTGTTTTGATATTAGATCTATGCAAAAGATAGTAAATATCAATACCTTAAAAACAATATACTTTGCATACTTCCACTCGGTAATGAGTTTTGGAATAATATTCTGGGGAAATTCTACAGATAGTAACAATATATTTCTATTACAAAAAAAGAATAATTAGAATAACAGTAGGTGCCAAATCTAGGGAATCGTGTAGGACTATTTAAAAAAAACTACAAATAATGCCCATGGCTTGTCAGTATATCTTTTCATTAATAGTCTTCCTTGTATGTAATCGTGAAAACTTTGTAACTAATTCAACAGTTCATAGCATAAATACACGTAAAAAATGACTTTCATACTCCATCGGCAAGTCTATCGTGCTATCGAAAAGGAGTGCGTTATATGGCAGTAAAAATTTTTAATAGCCTCCCTATCGATATAAAAAATGAAACTCAAAACATAAAATTATTTAGGGCCAAATTAAAGAAGTACCTAATTTCTCACGCCTTCTATTCTGTAGGTGAATTCATGACATTCAATAACACTTTATGAAATTGATACTAAAACTATGTGTTGTACTAGTAGACTATATTGTAAATCTGGTCTGTATATATTTCATCTAGACTGTGACTATAAATTAAGACTTTATAATAGTATTAAGTTTTTTGACTTGTTCCATATTCTAGCTGTAAGCATGTATGAATACCATGGAATGTTAATAAATACAATACAATATAATACAACATTGGCAACAATCAGTTCAAATTTAATCAACAGTCTGCCAACGGAAAAAGGACAGTTTTTCAATAATAATGTCACAATATGATCATAGCACTTTTTTCAATGTTATGCCCTCTCACCGTGTATATAATATACTGTATAATTGATGCTTAAACTATTAATTGTTCTGCTAAAACTTATTAACCTATTATTAATACTATTAATAGCAACTAATTCTATATAGAGTATATATTTGTATTTTACTTCGTTTATTACGCTAATATACTGCTTACCGTACTTATACCACATGCCATAATTATGTACTTCACACGTGTTCCCTGTCAATGTGACAGTAATAGCGGCGTGAATGGCGGAAGGATACAATTGGGGTTTGTTTATGTTAGGATCACTTTAAGAGTGGATGGACTTCAGATCCGTGTCCGGAGCTAAGTCAAATGAACACCCTGTACTGACGTACGAGTTATCATTCATACAAAGCACGTCTTCACGCCCACGTCATACAGTATGTGCAGATAACACATGTTAGCGGTCTACAAAAACATTAAATTGCTGGGAATTACATTGCTATAGGTTCTTTTTTTTTTTTACGAGAGTGAATACACTGGGAGCATTTGTTTGGAATAAACCCAATCACAAATACTGGAACTGCGACCGCATAATAAAACGTGTAAATATGATATAATATAATATGTAACAAATTACATAGAAATGCAGACAGCTCCGTGACTAGTGCAGAGTTATTCGAAGCACCGCTATGCAATTTTGGAATTACCATTTTAATGCAGGTTTCGGCGAGCTGAATAGTAAAAGGGCGGAGTATTATCAGTGTAGCACTAATCACTGCTATTCCGCAATGCCTGCCGTGATTTATTGATGGCGCGGGGCAGGGTTTTGCAGTTGGACTAAGCGTATCGCCCCCCCCTCGCACCCCTTACCATTGCATTCCTCTTCCGTCATAATGGAACCTAGTTATATCTACATACATATCTGTAGAATTTAATGCACAACTCCCTTCACCCCCTCGATATGAATTATTGAACTAGGCACTATTTTGAATTCAGTTAAACAATTCCACCGAATAGAAACTCCCACGTATTTGGAATAAAAGGATCTAGCGCCGAGCAGACTTGCAAGTTAAGTGGGGCATACCGACTTGTACGCCATTCGGCCGCATGGATCGCTCTCTGGCACCCATTCATTATCCCAAAACTAAGCCGCAATATGCGAGAATACTAACAAAACAGCCAATTCTGTGTGTGACATCAAATCAAGTCAGACGCAGTGTATTTACAGTCACTTGCCATGCTTTGCGGGTATAATAGAAAACATAAGCACTGTTAAAGTTTGTAGGCCGGTATTTTTAAATTATTTCGAACAAAATATGACAAGAGACGAGTAACTCATGGGGACTCGTATACCGTAGTTGGTGACACTGCCTCATTAACCATGCATGCAACTTTTCAATGACTGTATTAATTAATTAATGATTCAGTCAATATTATACTGGGTGTTCAGTTCAAAGTGTGTCATGGCTCGCTGTATGGCGTCATGTGGCTAGTCGATGAGCCTAGAGAATTCAATCTTCCTACACTTCCGCAGAGGTGTATCACATATCTGCCAGAGAAGTTGCCTAGCAAGTACGGCGTTCATTCTGAAGAGTACTTACCGATACGTACGGTAATGCCGGTAGAGGCAGGAATGTGAACTGTTTCGAAACATGTACTGAGGTGAGTTTTTTCTTACTGTCGGGATATGGGGAGAGGGTTAAGACGATTGCTTACGTATTTGTTGACATTAACTTCGACGGTCAACATGGACACGGAGGATTTGATTTGTATTGTGGAATGTTGCCGTACGCAACCGATGATAACAAATACCCTGCGTACGACTTGTTCGAAAGAGGTTATGGTAGCACACAGACTTTACAGACCGCCATCTGTTGCTACGACGTTCAAGTTATACCGTACACATTCTCAAGTTCAGATTGAACGCCTTGATTAAAAGACAACTTCTCAGACACAAAAGCTGAAACTCGCTTTCAAATCGCTGACTCATCAACAGTGATGTTATGACACACTTTGAAATGAACACCCAGTATAGGGTGTGTCTAAATTAGACCGGCAAACTTTGGGATCGGAGAGATAATCATTTTTAACACTTTTATTAAGGAACGAATGGGCTACAGTATATTTCTAATTTAACACTGCAGGAAGTGTTTCAGTGGATGAATGAATTAATCAATATTGATGGTTCAGTGAATATTATATAGAGTATCTTTAAATTAGATTGACACACTTTGGAATCGGGGAGATAACCTTTTTTAAAACACGTTTGTTAATGAACAAAGGGTAACAGTATATTTTGTTCAGACTTTTAATTTAACACTGAGTATGTTCAGTGGATAATTGAATTAATTAATACTAATTAATTAATATCACATAGGGCATCTCAAAATTAGATATTTATACCGACAAACTTTGAGGTAGAAGAGATAATCTTATAAAACACTTTTGGTAAGGAAAAAAAAATGGGCTGCAGTATATTTGGTTCAGACTTCTAATTTAACACTGCAGGAAGTGTTTCAGTGGATGAATGAATTAGTCAATACTGATGGTTCAGTGAATATTATATAGGTATCTCTAAATTATATCGACACACTTTGGAATCGGGGAGATAACTTTTTTAAAAACATCTTTGCTAAGGAACATAGGGTTGCAGTATATTTTATTCAGACTTTTAATTTAACACTGAGTGTGTTCAGTGGATAACTGAATTAATTAATACTGATGTTTCAGTCTATATTACAATAGGGTGTCTCAAAATTAAACATTTATACCGACAAACTTTGAGATCGGAGAGATAACCTTTTTAAAAACACTTTTGTTGAGGAACAAATGGGTTTAGTATTTGGTTCAGACTTCTAAGTGTTTCAGTAGATGAATAAATTAATTAATATCGATGATTCAATGAATATTATATAGAATGTCTCAAAATTAGAGAGACAAATTTTGGGATCGGAGAGATAATCTTTTTTAAAAACACTTTTGTTGAAGAACAAATGGGCACCAGCATATTTGGTTCAGATGTCTAATTTAACACAGCAGGAAGTGTTAACAGTGGATGACGGAATTAATTAACATCGATAAGCAGTAACTAGTTTAATATGGCAGCTATCCTCATACGAACATAGGGGAGACTCGGCTAATTCCGCAATATTAAGAAGTAAGTCTATCATATTTTTATCAAAATGTTTAATGAAAATATTATCAAGGTATGTAGACATGGACGTAACCTTTTATTACCAAATGAGATAAAGAGACCTATTAAAATGCAAATATATTTAGTTGTACATACATTACAGTTTACAAAGAATAACTCGGGTAATTCCGCAACAGTGCGGATAAATCCGCAATAGGACTTGGCTAATTCAGCAGTTGTAAATAATTATGAAATACATTATGAAAGTAACATAAAATGAACAATTTATATGTAACAATGCTCACTTTCTTCACAGCTGTGTAGTAAAACACGAAAAACAGCCAACTTTCGATGTTTCACTGTATTGCCGACAGAAGTGTCGACCAATATCCTTGATTTTTTTCTATAGCACTGCAGAGGACATGTCTCCTGTTGACAGCCTCTCAGAACTTACGAGAGAACTCGTACGTTCACGCTATTGTAAAGCCGCAGTAAAAGCATATATGCACTACTGCGGAATTAGCCGAGTTTCCCCTATGTTTTATTTTTTATTTAAGTCGGGTGATACAAATGGTTATGCAGAATAAGTAACGAATCACATATAATTTGAAGACCAATGTCTTGCAGCACACTAAGTTTGAGTTCAAATCTTCTGAACACATCAATTGTAAATCTTGCCATTGCACCCCGAGCACCAATAAAGAGACCTAAGACTTCCCTGTTATCAATACTATATTCTTTCTTCATGTGTTATTTTTATAAACATTTGTTGCTATTATTGTTTTCATAATACGATTTTGTAATGCATTTGTGAATTATCTAATATTCCTATTAAGCCATAAGTTAGAATAAAACGAGTTATCATGGTACCAGAAATTCAAAATACCACGTTAGGTACCACCTAATGTTATATTGATATAATTACTTAAAAAAATAAAAATTAATACTTATTAAGTCGAACATAGAACTGTTAAAATAAAGTTGAATGTAATTGGTAGAAAATAATATTCTCCCACAAGTTCTCAAGCGTTTTCTCCCGCAGTTCTAAATTCCATATGGTATGGTATTCCGTATGGTTCTTCTAGATTCCATATTATCAAGTTTATAAAATATTGTTTACGGAGTATTGTAATGATAGCCATTTGTATCAGAAAACGCTGGACGTCAGAAACTCCTCCGTTCGCCGCCTTCATGTATCATAAAACGCGGTACATTAATTTCGTTCCTTGCCTTGAAATGTTTTGATAAGGACGCGGCCCCACTTCGAAGGAAACTTGACAATTAAAATGCTGATAAACTGATTATAACCCCGGATCAATAGTGTGAGCGGCGAGGTCACATATCAGCGCCGCGACGGGAGCTACAGCTGATGGATTCGCCTTCAGAGGGGCAGCACCTCTCGGTGCGGTGCGAAGCAGTCTCTCAAACTGGGGGCCGCGATTACCGGAGCCGGCGCGGCGTTGAGCAGCAAGTTGGGAATTCGAATAAAAAAGTCTTTTGTGCGAGATCGTGCGTATTTGCTTGTTTTCCGCACAGAACCAATACGCGGTAAGTGTGAAATACCACATTCAGTATTCCCAACGTAACACACATAACAATTTCCCTCTTCTTACCGCTTAAGCGCGACATTCATTTTACTGTTTTAGGCTTTTAACATATTATTTTCAGAGACGTTTAACATAGTAATAATTATAAATTGGAAACTTACCACTGCAATTTCACCTAAATTGCAATGTTAATTATTGTTTTTAAATATTTGCAAAAATTAAGTAAAGTCTACTACTCCACGAAACTTATTGCATTCCTGATACAAGTAACATTAAGGAACCCGTGAAAAAATCAACAAGATTCCAGATGCCGATGTTATTACTGCAATATGTTATATAAATAATATTGTTAAAATATTAAAATGAAAAATAAATCATTACATAACCTTACCGCTTGTTTTAAGTTCGCATTTATAGACTGGGGGAAAAAAAAGACAGACGTATATCACGGCCTGCTGGAGTATAGTAAACACAGCAAACATTTTATAGCAACAATGTTGAAGAAAGATATTTTGGTGTTCCGAAGTTGCCGTCATTAAACAGAAACCAAGATGGAGATTTCATTGCAACTAATTAGAAATTCCTCTTTCAGGTATGTAATAAACGATCTTCGCACAAAATAATGTACGATACACGAGCGGTATGTTTGTTTTCATGTTCTCGGAAATTAAAAAAGCTCAACTACGTTTCGCTTTTTCAAACTTTTCCTCGACCATGAAAACGTCAACATACCGCTCTTGTAACGTATATTACTATTTCAGAGATATTTGTTTATTACTAGTGTAAAATAGCCAAGGGCATTCGTGGAATTCAGACCCAAGGGGAGCACGACAGGTACCGGTACTCCACTCCTCGCTTACGGAGCGCTGAACGCAGTATGTTTATTACTCCTGAACACCTGTAATACAGTCAAGGCTGGTTCACAATAAACCGGTAACGGAAACGACAACGAGAACGAGAACGGAAATAATGTTTAAGTAAATGTAATCCACTTTATTTATTACAGAAGAAAATAATTAAAATATGTCTTCATGAACCTATTGATTTTCCATCTCAAAATTTGTTTCTAGACTTTAATATACTTAACGTAAGACAAATTTATTATATTGTATTAATAAAATTCATACATAAAAATCGAAATAATTTTGAATTGTATTCTCATAGCTATGAAACAAAAGGTATGAATTCTTTAAGATTGTTTGAATCAAAATGCAACACTGTTACAGTATTTAATCATAGTAGTAATTTAGGCCCAAGAATATATAACAAATTTATATTTAAATACCCTAATCTTGTCAATTATAATAGTTCTAGTATTAAATTTAAAAAGTTATGTATGGATTTTGTAAAAATTGAAAAATTGTAAATTTAAATTTATATAGGGTAAACTAGGGTAGTCACGAGTGGGGCTACTTCCGTCATTGACTTCTAGCAGAATGTGGTGCCCACAAGTGGGGTGGTACCACGTTAAAGTACGGGGTGTCCAACATGCCCGACTGTCCAACAGACCCTAGTTTACCCTACTATAATTGCACAGTAGACATAAGACAAATTGTATTGCATAATTATTAATTTCAATTCAGGATTCCGCCCCTGAGCACGAGTTCTACTCTTTCAGGGGCGAGCTAAAGTTTTTCTATATATATTATATTTTATGTTACAATTATTAGCAAAATAATAAATAAATAAATAAATAGATAAATTTAAATATGAGATTTCACAATAGTTAATTGTGAATGCTCACATTTAAATACATTTATTTTAACAATATTTCCGTTCTCGTTTCCGTTCCCGTTTATTGTGAACCGGCCTTCAGTGGTGTTCTGTACGACTGTACGGGTTCGAAATGGAAGTTTCTGGTAAAAGAAGACTTCGAATGTTTCAAAAGAAATGGAACAATGCTTATCTATTTCATGATATTTAAAGATGATAAAATGTATTGTGTGTAGGCCTACTGTAAAAAACAGTTACAAAAATATAAAAGCATACAACGCAAGAAGGCACTACAAAACTCATGCAGAATTATTGGTTTTGAAAGACATGTATATTTTATAGACTTATCTCTCAAGCAATCTCTGTTATGTTATGCTTGAACCTAATTCGAATATAGATCGCAGGCTTATGTTATATTTTAGATGACGACAGCAAAACAAAATAGGCTATATTGATCTAGTAAAAGATTTTAATATGGAATTGAAAGAAAAATCAAATTTCAATCCTGCAAGCAAGCTATCTCATTTCATATATCAGATAACACATTCTTCCAAATATTTTTCTAATAGTGAATTTGTTAAAACAATGCTTAATTAAGGCATCAGATATTGTGTGTCCTGAAAATCTTAAATGTTTTTCCACTGTTAGTTTAGCTCTTTTGTGCACGGTCCGACGGTTAACATATTCCGCCACTGCGAGATCGAATTCGTAAGAGAGTGTCGATAAGAGAGACACCAGGGCTCGTGAGGAAGGTGGGGGATCTTCATTCGCCCTCTATGCTTTCCCTCTTGTGTCCATGGCTGGTGTAAGACATAGATAAGGCTGTAAAATTATATATAATAATGTTTCAAAAGGAAAACATTTTACAAGTTTTATGGGCACTGAATCTAAGTGGTCTTAACTGGGTAATATGTACTTTTTTGTTTCCTTAAAGTTTTGCAGCACTTACTTATAGAAAGATCAGCTGTTAATGTATGTTTTTCAAGGAGCTATTGTTGAAGTTAATATTTTGTGATCCTGTTCTGTTCTGGATGGGTAATAATTGTCAACGAAGAAGGAGAGCGCCTTTGTCCACTGTGCGGACAAAAGGACTCCTATAGACATATTTTATTGCAGTATGTCGAATTGGAACATATACGGAGAAAATATCTACCATCCTTTATGCTAAGTCAGAATAGGAGTTCGCTTGCATGTCTTAGCCTAATGGGGAGCAGAGAATACGAACAAAAGACTGGATTGTTCCTCTTGAAGGCGAGACAGATTAGAACTTCAACTGTTGAAGTGTGTGATGCAAACTGACGAAGGGATAATGGTCTCTACTTAATTATACACTTTTATGTCTGTTTTAGGTTAGGATATAGACTATTATATAACGTGTTTTGTTTGTGCCATTTTCATTTTAATCTGTTTTTTTTTTTAGAGAGTGGTTGGATCTAATCATAAGAGAGGGGGAGTGAAACCTACAAAGTAGGGCTGGTTTTAGGTACAAAGCACGTACGGTCAGAAGACCCGTGTATTGGATTTAAGAGAAAATTATGATACTATAGTACAACTGTATGTATAATATTGCTCAATAAATTCATCTATCTATCTACTTACTTACAAGTGGCTTTTAAGGAACACGGAGGTTCATTGTCGCCCTCACATAAGCCTGCCAACGGTTTCTATCCTGAGCAAGATTAATCCAGTCTCTACCATCATACCGTAATTTGTGAGAGTAATTAACGGGGTTTTCAGTGTCGCCAGCACCTCTCACATAATACTACACATCTAACTAAACCTAACCTAACCTGTCACATAATACTACACACTGTAGTAACATTCCTCACGTTTAGTATCATTTCGTGTGCAAATGTTGCCCTCCTTGTCTACGTCGCATCGGGAGCCATCTAGTGCAAAAAGTGGAAAGTGATGGCAGGCGACTCTGACGCCATTCTTCATAACTACATAATTTACATTTAGTTCGTTAAGCGCGTGTTTTGTGCATTAATCAATGTGTTAATGCAGTGATAATTCCATGTGTATAGTGCAGTAAAAATTGAAATGTGTTGTGGCTGTGATAAAAGTGTTACATATTGGTTTATAGTGCCAGTGATACAAGTGTGGAATATTCGCTCGGTGGCGGGTGGATACTCTACGTTGAATAATAATAATAATAATATAGAATACTTCAAGACAATTATCGTTCATTTAACACAACTCTTTCCAGACTTGAACATCGGTCCTATCGATTTTTATGTTAAAAAGTCTTTCATTAAAATTACTAACATGTTATCTATACTAATAATAAATTTGTAGCCGACATTTTTCTGGTAATTTTCGATTTTCCAAAAATAGTTGGTCCTAACATATATAATTAACCACCCTGAACCCGAAAATCGCTTTTTTTAAATTTCTTTTTGTATGTCTGTCTGTCTGTCTGTCTGTTGGTCTGTCTGTCTGGATGTTTGTTACCTTTTCACGCGATAATGGCTGAACCGATTTATATGAAAATTGGAATGTGAATTAAGTTCGTTGTAACTTAGATTTTAGGCTATATGACATTCAAAATACATTATTTAAAAGGGGGGTTATAAGGGGCCTGAATTAAATAAATTGAAATATCTCGCTTATTATTGATTTTTGTGAAATATGTTACATAACAAAAGGTTAATTTGCAAATGATTTCCGATAAGTTTTATTCCTTGCAAAATTTTGATAGGACTGATATTTAATGAGATAAATGAGTTTTAAAATTAAAATACACAATGCCATTTAAGGCGGTGTAATGAAATGAAAACAAATGACTATGTCTATAAGGGGCCTTGGACAACAACAATCGAAACCTATGAAACATAGCCTACAAAGAATGTTTCTGTGTTTGTATGAAGTAATATCGAAAGCTAAATTAACCGATTTGTATAATTAATTATTATTATTTCATCATTGGAAAGTGTAGTTTCTCTAGATGGACATAATGCTATAATGTTATTACAGTAACGTCTGAGTGCTCTCTGGACCAAAATGACCTCACTTTAATTATTTAAATGCAATTTAAATTAAGTAACATATTAAACGATTTATCCTTTTATCAAACACGAATGTTCCCTGGATCAAACGTCCTATTTTAATTATGTAATTACTTTATATTTATTTCTAACAGGTGCAGCGGAGCGCACGGGTACGGCTAGTGTTATAATAATTTTGGAATGTCTTCCCCCTGAACAGAAAAAAATAAAAAGTAGTCGTAAGAGAACTTCGTAAAGGTTTTAAGTTGATCCACGGGATATTCGGCGTGCCGGCATCACATCGCGTCGACTGTCATCTTAAGCTGTCCGCAGAGTCACGTGGTGTGCGTAATATATTGCGCCTTCGTGGAGTTGCTGGGAACGTCAATAAACAAAGTGAGCCATGTTTGTACGTGACCTTTCGTCGTTAAAACACCGGCCGCACTTTTCTAAACAAGACTACCAGTGTGTGCCAACGTATATATTACTCGCAACGTATCAGTCCTCAAAACTTGTCTTCTGGACACTATGTACTGTAATAAATTGAATAACTGTATTCCTCAAGATTCAGTCTACAACCCATTTCTTATTTACTGCCTTAATCCCTGTATTAGATAACACCATGAAGACATTAATAGAAGATACTGATGGCAATCTTCACGCGTATATAAATTTACTACATACTTACTTACTGGCTTTTAAGGAACTCGGAAGTTCATTGCCGCCCTCACATAAGCCCGCCATTGGTCCCTATCCTGAGCAAGATTAATCCATTTTCTATCATCATATCCCACCTCCCTCAAATCCATTTTAATATTATCTTCCCATCTACGTCTCAGCCTTCCTAAAGGTCTTTTTCCCTCCGGCCTCCCAACTAACATTCTATATGCATTTCTGGATTCGCTCATACGTGCTATATGCCCTGCCCATCTCTAATGTCTGGATTTAATGTTCCTAATTATGTCAGGTGAAGAATACAATGCGTGCAGTTATGTGTTGTGAAATTTTCTCCATTCTCCTGTAACTTCATCCCTCTTAGCCCCAAATATTTTCCTAAGCACCTTATTCTCAAACACCCTTAACCTATGTTCCTTTCTCAAAGTGAGAGTCCAAGTTTCACAACCATAAAGAACAACCGGTAATATAACTGTTTTATAAATTCTAACTTTCAGATTTTTTGACAGCAGCTGGATGATAAAAGCTTCTCAACCGAATAATAAAAGGCATTTCCCATATTTATTCTGTGTTTAATTTCCTCCCGAGTATCATTTATATTTGTTACTGTTGCTCCAAGATATTTGAACTTCTCCACCTCTTTATAAATTTACTACAACGGAAAAAAATTACTATCATTTAAGATGGTATATATATATATATATATATATATATATAATTTGAACTGTGGCTGAAAATTTGTGTGAGGTTGTGTGATATCTCAATCGAAAGATAATAATGTTAATATTGCGGGAAAAAATAAATGGTTTGTAACGAAGTTCATAAAAAGCTTTAAATTAAAAAAAAAAGAAAAAGAAAAAGAAAACTATACGTGTTCGTCGCAACAGAGCGTATACTGTAGGACATCTTGCAGTTCATTTCGTAGTGTTGTAGAAAGGGCCGTGGTTCACGTCACGTACTGGTTTTAAATGTAGCCTACTTTTTCTTCATTTGAGTTATTAATACAGTTGTGTTAGGTTTTTTGAAGGACATGAATGGTGTCAGTAATGTAAGGATATGTATATAGGAAAGGCTATGGTTCATATAATGAAATTTCAAACAATAAAACATCGAGTGTCCTTAAAACGATCAGAAATGTAGTTATCGAAGCCTTCTGTACATGCGAGGTGTTGACGTCACAATATCATGCTTTTCGAGACCTCGATAATAATGGTTTGTTCATTTTTCAACTATAACATATTTTTTTCGTGTTTCAATATACGTGTTTTTTTTTATCTGGTGTCACTTAAAAAGTAATAGTGTTGCTACGTTATGAATTTAGTTCTTCTTTATTGGTTTACTATTATGAGTGTAGCTGGTCGACCAAGAAAACGTCGTAGCCTACAACTTTTAGAGATGTAACTGTATCAAGAGCTCATAAACGACTATGTACAAATAATGTTTGTAAGAACGTTTCAAGAAATGAGAGAAATTATGCATGAAGACGATATATTACAGACCTGCAGAACTGTAACTCTTGAGAGCGACTGCTTTCCTCCCCTTCCTTACCCCACCCACCTTTTCTACCTGTGCGGTCACGGCGTTCTAGTTACGCTCGGCTGCATCAACATTCATTCTCGCGGCGGAAGTCGATCATCCCCAATAGACGTGGAGTGAGGCTGACGTCATATTTCCACTACTTCCGAGTTCTGCAGGCCTGATATATTACATATTACGATATTAGACCAATGAACGAAATGTGTCATCATCTTCATCATAAGTATCAGCATTTTATTGTGGTTTTCAATTTCTATCAAGCAGCCACTAGTGATATTGAAAATGGGGAATAATGAACACAAAAAAAAAAAAAACAGAAGACGGAGAATCAGACGTTATGAAAACGAACATAACTGTAATTTAGAGTCAAAATGATATCGGGTATAAGTTAGTACGAACTTTATTAGTATTAAGTCCTGACATCATCCATGGAATGGTCAACCTGGCTGACGAGTTGGTATAGCGCTGGCCAAGGTTGCGGGTTCGATCCCGGGCCAGGTCGATGGCATTTAAGTGTGCTTAAATGCGACAGGTTCATGTCAGTAGAATTACTGGCATCTAAAAGAACTCCTGCGGGTCAAAATTCCGGCACATCCGGCGACGCTGATATAACCTCTGCAGTTGCGAGCGTCGTTAAATAAAACATAACATTTAACATTCCATGGAATGGGTTACACATGTTATGAAACACACTGTATAATTTCAGTGACTTCATAAATTTCATAGAAGAATCTGCATATGAAATGGAAAGAAATCTCCATTTTTCTGCCAGAAATCGAACCCTGATCCGCTAATTTTGCAGTTCCATACGTCACCGCTTGAGCGTCAGGTTCGGATCGTATCAGGTGATATTTTATGAAAATACTCAACAGTGTTTGGCAATCCCTTTCCCTAACCTCTCCGATTCACGCGAATGTGAATATGGCGTGAACGTATCAGCTGTGAAGCGGGGGACAGAGCGGGTATCGCAATTGTGTGCTCGCGAAATAGGTCGCAAGGTTAATATTCCGTCCTACTACACACGATAAGCACACTGTTATCTTTGTAATAATACCGCTATTCCAATTTTCTTAGGCAGGTTATCAGACAAGCCTGCTTTCCATGCAGAACACTCATGTTTGTTTTCTACTACACAACACGCATCATACACAAAAAATTACTGCACTTAAATTTTAGGCTCTAGTCCGCGGTTCAACAGCCACTATTTGTATGTAAACGTCATCTGGTCTAATTGTAAAGAATAGGACAAACACAGTCACGCCCTCTATAACACGCCGCCATACAGATGAACTAATGCATTGTGCTAACGTGACGGCAGAAACAAAACCATCATAATCCACTGTGTGCAGCTTTTTTCCCGCTCAGAGGGCCTGTGTTTATCCTCAACAAATAGAACACACCCGGGAATAGTGAAGAGTTCAGCAGAATCAACGCTCCAATTGCAAACTGCATCAATGCAGACAGAAGAGCCAAAAGTGACGATAGAACTAACATTTTGTTTTATTAGATAACACAAAACGTGTTTTATGAGAGTGAGGACTTCAGTCTACCGACTAACTGGACTACAGATAATGATACTGATGATGATTATGGCGACGATGTTGTGGAATTGATGGAATGATGGCGGAGTATCCTGGTAACTCTATTCTCAAAAAAACTTTTTCCTCACTTGGCTTTGTCGGAATTTGAACATACAGTATAGCTCCGGAGTTGAAAACCTCCACTCAAGTTCTAACGGCGCTTTTAACAAGTCTTACACTAAAGATGAGACAATGCTTTACCTGCAGACTTACTAAAGGCTTTACCAACAACCAAAAATGTATTTAAAAATAGGCTTAAGGACTTTACTAATAGATGGTAATTCTGTGGTGTTTGGGTAAAGGGGTATAAGTCATTTTTTTGTCCAGGTGGAATTTTGTTCCCCAGATGAACACACAAGTTAAATTATACAAGTGGGCGTGCAAAAATCAAAGAATACTAGCAGTTGATGTGTTTTACTTGTGTAGAAAATTATTTGTAATAAGGGTTCCAAGTTTAATTTTCATTTATCTCCGAACTCATTTTTATGACTTATCTCCCTTTACCCAAACACCACAGAATTATACACAGTATTTAAAGGGTGTAAATGATATTTTGTTATTGAAGTGTTGTATCAGTGAAGAATTATGTTGTGTCTCAGTGAAGTGTGTTGTGTAAGTGAAACGTGTTCCTGTCAGTGAAGCTTTATAGTTTATAGTGGCAGTGCAAAGCATTTGAACAGTGAAATATTTTTGAAGTGTTAGTGAAATCAGGATAGAATCAGTGAAATGTGTCGTAGATCCAGCGCAGTGAGTGAGTTGACAGGGAAATGAGTGTAGTGTTGAAAGGTACTTGTGCAGATATGAACATATCATACTCGTGGGTTTTAGTTCGAACTTAGGTATAAGATACAAATTAGATTTATTTTGAATGTTATTTTAAGTGATCGTGCTTCATTTAATTTAGGATATTCCCTGTTATTATTATTTTTATTATTATTATTATTATTATTATTATTATTATTATTATTATTATTATTATTATTATTATAAATTATTGTTAGTATCAATTATTAGTATTATTATTAATTGTATTTTTAATTAATAAGTTTATTATTGTCATTATTGAGTGTAATTAGTTACCACTGCCACCGAGTATATACCCATTGCAGTGTGAATAAATACATACATACATACATACAATGTTGATCAAAATGTCCAGCAAGCCAAATTTTAAAAATGCCTCTGCACAAGAAACCAGTTGACGAATTCCAGACTAGGCCCTATATGTGGTAGGCATGGGACAAAACTTTGAAACATCATGGCTTTATCATAGTTGTCATGCAAAAGTAAGACTGTAAAATAATAAATGTTTATACAAATACTGTAATAATGACAATAACAATTATTCATATTATTAGTGTTGTTTAGTATTATTATTGATGTACATTTACGTGATTTTTGTACATAATATGTTATAGTATCCTCTTTTACGTATAAAATAAAATTTAAAAACCATTCAATACTCGCGGAAGACACTTTGAGAAACTCTGGGATAAAGAGATGAAGAAAAATAAAAGAATACCAGTGTCTTTACGAAATCACATATTTACAAAACTGGGTTAGAATCTGCTTGAAGATATGCAGGCTCACCTCACCACGCGAAACAGAACTCAGCTCAATTCAACGCAACTCATCTCAACTCACCTCACCTCAACCTCACCTCACCTTAATTCACAAGAAAGAGAACTCAGCTCAATTCAATTCAACTTACCTCACCTCACCTCAACTCAACTCACACGAAGTATAACTTAGCTCAGTCCAACTCAACTCACCTCACCTCAACTCAATTCACACGAAAGAGAACTGAGCTCACCTCACCTCACCTCACCTCACCTCACCTCACCTCAACTCAACTCAATTCACACGAAAGAGAACTCAATTCAACTCAATTTACCTCAACTCAACTCACACGAAATAGAACTCAATTCAACTCAATTTACCTCAACTCAACTCACACGAAATAGAACTCAATTCAACTCAACTCACCTCACCCCAACTCATCTCACCTCACTTCAACTCAATTCACACGAAAGAGAACTGAGCTCACCTCACCTCACCTCACCTCACCTCACAGGAAAGAGAACTCAGCTCAATTCAATTCAACTTACCTCACCTCACCTCAACTCAACTCACACGAAGTATAACTTAGCTCAGTCCAACTCAACTCACCTCACCTCAACTCAATTCACACGAAAGCGAACTGAGCTCACCTCACCTCACCTCACCTCACCTCACCTCACCTCACCTCAACTCAACTCAATTCACACGAAAGAGAACTCAATTCAACTCAATTTACCTCAACTCAACTCACACGAAATAGAACTCAATTCAACTCAATTTACCTCAACTCAACTCACACGAAATAGAACTCAATTCAACTCAACTCACCTCACCCCAACTCATCTCACCTCACTTCAACTCAATTCACACGAAAGGGAACTGAGCTCACCTCACCTCACCTCACCTCACCTCACCTCACCTCACCTCACCTCACCTCACCTCAACTCAATTCACACGAAAGAGAACTCAATTCAACTCAATTTACCTCAACTCAACTCACACGAAATAGAACTCAATTCAACTCAACTCACCTCACCCCAACTCATCTCACCTCACTTCAACTCAATTCACACGAAAGAGAACTGAGCTCACCTCACCTCACCTCACCTCAACTCAATTCACACGAAAGAGAACTCAATTCAACTCAATTTACCTCAACTCAACTCACACGAAATAGAACTCAATTCAACTCAACTCACCTCACCCCAACTCATCTCACCTCACTTCAACTCAATTCACACGAAAGAGAACTCAGCTCAGCTCACCTCACCTCACCTCATCTCAACTCAATTCACACGAAAGAGAACTCAATTCAACTCAACTCACCTCACCCCAACTCATCTCACCTCACTTCAACTCAATTCACACGAAAGAGAACTCAGCTCACCTCACCTCACCTCACCTCAACTCAATTCACACGAAAGAGAACTCAATTCAACTCAATTTACCTCAACTCAACTCACACGAAATAGAACTCAATTCAACTCAACTCACCTCACCCCAACTCATCTCACCTCACTTCAACTCAATTCACACGAAAGAGAACTCAGCTCACCTCACCTCACCTCAACTCAATTCACACGAAAGAGAACTCACCTCACCTCACCTCAACTCAATTCACACGAAAGAGAACTCAATTCAACTCAATTTACCTCAACTCAACTCACACGAAATAGAACTCAATTCAATTCAACTCACCTCACCCCACCTCATCTCACCTCAACTCAATTCACACAAAGACAACTCAGCTCAATTCAACTCAGTTCATAAGAAGGAGAACTCATTTCAACTCACCTCACCTCACTTCACCTCAACTCAATTCACACGAAGAAAACTCTGCTGAATTCAACTCAACTTACCTCAACTCAACTCAACTCAACTCACACGGAAGAGAACTCAGCTCAATTCAACTCAACTCACCTCACCCCAACTCATCTCACCTCACTTCAACTCAGTTCACACGAAAGAGAACTCAATTCAACTCACTTCAACTCACTTCACCTCAACTCACACGAAAGAGAACTCACCTCACCTCACCTCACACCTCACGTCAGTTCAACTTATATAAAAGAGAACGCAAACTTTACCTTCAAAACTAATACAGTAACTACAGCTTAGTCTGAAACAAAACTCTGATGGCACTGCTTGTCTTTCAAAGAGCCTCAGTCACATTTCAACAAATCGATTGGCTGCTATTAATCACTTCATCGCTCGAGTTATCTTTAATATCTCAAGCCGGGTTTAACAGCAGCCGTGGGCGAGTATCAGCAATAATAATAACTATAATTACGTGACGAGGAAGCAGGCTGGCTGCGACTGAGGAACCCGAAGCCTATCACATCTTATAAAGTCATTAAAACACAATTAAAACTCAGTCGACGAGTAAATAATCCGAAATAAGGCTTTCGAGATTACGCGATTAAAGACGCAAGTTTTAAACGACTCCGCTCTTTCTTCAAGCAGCGTTATTAAAGATGAGTAACAGAGAAAAATTCCTGCAAGTCGCAATTCAAATACGAATTACTTCGTGATTAGCTACTTAAAATAAATTCCCAGCATACAGATAGTTTGGCGTCTTCCACCTTTCCACGTTGAGATTTTTACACTACATATTCCAGAGTCACACACGTAGTGGGGCTCCTATATCATGGGCTCGCACTACGATCAGTGTACAACTAACAAACGTCTGCCTAAAAAGAATAAAATGATGTAAACACATGCATGTGGTCTTGAGATCTCTGAATTGGCAGTCACTCTTTTGTTTGTTGCTATGGGAACAGATCTATTGGTGTTCTATACTTTACATAGCCTAACTTTATTCACTAGAGAACCTTCAGCAATATCAAGTACAAACTTGTTGGAGATAGTCTCAATATAGAGCTGAAAACAGAAAATTATCCTTCTGTCTAGCATTTTGACAATGTTAAAGCAGCCTACACCATTTAAGTTTTTTTTTTTTTTTTTTTTTTTTTTTTTTTTTTTTTTTTTTTGCTCATACAAAATATGACGACAATCCTTTCTCCTTAAGAGTACGGTAATGTTCGTGTGGAGGGAAGCCATACATCGCTGTGTCTCACTTTGTTCTCCTTCGCCAAGTACACGTTTTCATGATCAGGAAGTACGGCAGAGCCGACATATATGGAAAATACAAGCTCGCATCTTTGAACTTTTCAAAACGAGCTTTGCGTCATTGTCCAAGTATGAAAGGTTTCAGCGCCTTTTCCACTTAAGCTCGCTTGCTATTTACTACAAGAGACAGCCAAGTAGTGTAACGCAATACCGGGACGTTGAAGAGTCTTTAGAAAACGAACAGCGGGTAGGAGGCAGCCGACGCATTTTATAGACAATTTTTAGTGTGCGTGAAATTGGAGTCGGCCTACACAACGGAAGATTTAGTTCCGCTACGATCGTATCTTTAACAAGGGCAAATACACACAAGATTGCATTATAACAATCAGATGTCACAGACTCCTCTGTGGTTCAAGTGTTAAAAAGAGTTCCTGCTCGCAGTACAAATCCAACGAGCCCGAGCTCGATTCCCGGAAAGAGAGTGAAAGTTTTACCTAGTTTTCGTAGTACTGTAGGACGGGTGTGAAGCCTTTGCTTTAGTCCAGCCGTGGCGAAAATGTAACTCACGAGCACATTGTGGCTCGCAATGATAGCTGTGCATGTCTCTTGCTCCCCCAACCCCCTCTGTCTCACTCACTGGAATCAAACTCCGTTCCATTTGTATTTGTCTCTGACCTGCGAGTGGCGTATCGTCGCAATGTCTCTCTCGAAACCATGTACTTCTACAAAAATGAAAGTTCCAAGTAGGATGGGAGGACGCATTTATTTGCTGCCAATATGGTGAGAATATTAAATGTATGATTTGTTCACAAGTATTACGAGGAAAACGGTTGTATAACATAAAATAGCATTATATTCGTACTACATGTTACTCATGAAACATTAAGAGGTTAAGTGTTATTATTATTATTATTATTATTATTATTATTATTATTATTATTATTATTACGATCCTTTTTCAGCAGATGTACGAATAATGAGGTTAGGCCTTCAATCTAAACTCACAGATTTACAATGTAATGTTACAATGAAAGCTAGATTTAAGGACTTGACAAATGTTGAACTTTTCAAATCTTTGCCAAAAAATAAATATCCGAAGCTTCGTTCTTTCGTTTGCTCTGTTGAAGTCATGTTCGCTACAACTTACGTTTGTAAAAAATTATTTTCAACAATGATTACGACTGATAGACAAATAGCTTCGTAATCAACTACGACTGGCAGTAAGTGACATAATTCCTGATTGTGAAACTCTGTCGCAGAGATATTCTGAAGACAGTTAATAGGTTGTGATAATGTGGCCTATGTTTTCTTGTTCATTTCTTTCTTCGTTTGTAACCTTATACTCTATAAAATTATATTTAAGTGCTTGACGTAAGGACAATGAAAATCCGTTAATAAGACAGATAGTTGCTTCACTTCCCCTTCGGGTGTCCGCCTCCCTCCATAGGTGCTATGCACGTTGCAGGTTACACAGTGGCTCGGCGCACGATTGCATTTTCGCCACGGCTGCTTTAGTCTACATCAGCGGTGACCAAACCTCGAGCTGCAGTGATTACAAGCGACAGACAGCCTATGAAGTAAGGAGACGGAGGAAAGGTACTTGGCATGAAAACTACAACCAGTGGCGGTTCCTGTACTAACATCTTGATCAATCCCGAGGATAAAAATCCCAAACTTTGCTGTATCAGTAATGTCATTGCTGTCATTAAGAGCCAGTGAATAATATACGATTTTTCTTGCTTCTTTTTTTAACCTTCCTCTTGAATATAATCAGGAATTTTCTAAATTCTTCTCTCGATACTTGGTCGAGAAATTCGTAGTATTTCAAAATTATAAACTTCTTAAGGATAAGTTATTTAAGCTATTTTAATCATTACTCTTTTGAGAAATTCTGTTCTATTAAAAGGCTTTAGAGCACGAGATATTTCAAAACTCATTAGGTGGCTGACTTCCTTACATTTATTTATCTCATCTTTCTCTTCCTGGCTATGATTTAAGACATGTCAATTCCTGGCGTTTAACAGTTCGTTGGCACATAATATTGAATCAGTTTTTCTACAATATTATTACTAAATGAATAACTAATAAATAGTTACCCTCATCTAAAGATTAAGAAAATTAAAATTGAGATAAAACCTAATAATTTTATCCTTCTAGGGAGAAGATCTAAAAATATCAATATTCATGAACGTACAGAAGAATTATAGAAACACATACTTAGTGGTCAGTTGTTATAATAATAATAATAATTTTATTTATTTATTTTATTTATTTAGAATATTAATGTGCGAAACAACAGCACAAGGCCAATTACAGTTTAGCACAGGTACAAAACGAAACAAAACAACAAATGATGATGAGAATGAATGATAGAAAATGGCAATGAGATGAAAATACAATCAATATAATAGTATACATTACTCAATTGACCAAAATGCAACAAAATAAATAGCACAAATAATATTATTAAAATTAGTTCAGTGAGATAATTAAAATGATGGCAATTAAATAAAATGTATTAAAAATGAATTAATGAAACCATATAAATGAAGACAGGAATCATATAATTAATATTGTAAGTTATGCAAATGACGAGAATAGTATGATACATATCTAACAATGGCATAAATAATAAAACTGACATAAAACTCGAAAAGTATATACTACACATTAAATGGATCCAAGTTCAATCCATGCAAATTAACATATTTAATACATCTGCAGACCGGAGACAGAGATTTAGAATTCCTATTATAAAACAATTTATGAAATCTTAAACCCTTAGCAGGAATACGAAGACTGATATTGCTTATGAAAGATTCACAATCAATATCACCCTTAATGACTTTACAAAAAATAAATAATCAAGATCCTGACGTCTGGTGAACAAACTACCGCAATTGAAATATTCGCAATTAGTCTCATAGTTATAATCGAAATTTGGTAAAAATCTATAAGAACACAGGGAAATAAATTTTCTTTGAATATTCTCCAATTTAGCCGAGTCAGTGGAAGTAATGGAGTTCCATACAACAGATGCATATCCAAGCTTGGATCTAACCAATGTATAGTATAAAGTTAATAAACACATAGGAGTAGAAAAAGAATAAGTTATAGACCTAATTAGACCAAGCATTCTTAATGAATGGGTATAAATATATTGCACATGATCATGAAAATATAATTTTGAATCAAGTAGAACACCAAGATCTCTAATACAATCTCTCTTAGTAATTACGACATTACTAAGAGAATAATTAAATTTTTGGGAAATAGTTTTCCGTGAGAAGGAAATAACAATAAAATAATAATAATAATAATAATAATAATAATAATAATAATTTTTATTAAGGAATATTCCACTAGGCAAGAGTTATCTAGCTTTTTCTCTTTTCCCTTCCGCCTCCCAATTCAATATCTTCCAAAATAATAATAATAATAATAAAAAATAATAATAATACTAATATAATGAAAATAATGATGAAATAATGATAATAATAATAATAATAATAATAATAATAATAATAATAATAATAATAAGAAGAAGAATAGCTAAGGGCTCTTTATGATTTTCATATTTTATAGAAAAAATACAATTTTATTATACCCATCATACTGACATTTTTCTACTATAGCTCGCGCAAGAAACGATTACCGAAAACCAATGGTGGGGTTGCTGTCTGTTTTGACGTGTGTATGTAGGCACGCCGAGGGAGGAGAGGTGCGAGCCGATGGAAGTACTGTCTCTTCCAAGAAGATGAACAAATGAGGACATGGCTGTGGAAATAAAGAACGTAGCAAGAGAAAAATTCCAAGCTAATTAAACGCGCAACATATGTTTACGAATGAAATAATAATACCATATTCACATGCAATGTAACGAACTAAAGTCGTAATGTAACTACCACAACGCAAGACTGATTCTGTCGACGTCAATTCTCTTCAAACTGTGCTCTTGAACATCATTCAAGTTATCTCGTGACCTTTCCGTCGCTATTCCGTGCTTGCGAGGCCTTAGTAGTTCTCTGTGCATTTTTTGTAAACAGAAAGAAACTCTTAAAAGCCACTCTCTCTCTCTTTCACTCACACACACATTATAGTCTATATAGCCTACAGTGACATCGAAAACATCCCAAATTGTCCAATGACGCAAGCGAGCAAAAATGTAGTTGGAATGATGATTGGTCCGTTGATATCAAAGCCGTGTTCAGTCCGGACATCAACGGTTGGCTGTTGGATGAACCCTCTCCCGGCCAACAAGGCGTTGACCTAAAAACACATGGACAGAGCGCGTATGGGAGCATCGAAATGTGCAATAAAATCGTTATCTCGCGACACATTCGCAGCGGGTTTTATGCAACACTTGCGGACATTTCGAAATAGAGCCGTAAAAACATTAACAGCTGTCAAAGCATTAATTTTTAGAACAGTTTTATGTTACTGAAGAACCGGCAATAATAAAATTTTAAGGCGTAAATTTTAAAATGTACTGTTTAAAAATGTTGCAAAATGTGATGTAACACTCACTTGCAATTAAATCCGAAACATTTTCCATGCTTTACCAGTCAGCCTTCTACTACAAAAATCTGTTGCTATGAGAACGTCCTACAGTTAAAATATCTATAGGGCGTTTTTGAATAACACCGACACTTTTCATGGAAATGTAGGAGAAACTAATAATTCACGGCTATGATGATTGAGCTTCTGGTTTTTATAATCCACTCCGCACCTCAGGTCATAACAGATATTCTTCAGTACGATTGTGTTGTCTTATGTGATACCTTTAGTTTATTATGTACAGTAAGTTATTCTCACAGTATTTATTGTCTAGTCTTCGATTGATTAATTATGTTAATTGTGAATAGTAGACTAATAGGTTTTCGTGACACAATGCCACTGCTTCTGCAAGGACTAACATGTACGTATGTCCAGTTCACTTGCGTGATTCGGGTTCCGCATATTGCGGATAGATGGCAGGACTGTGACCAATTTTTAATTTGCACACCACTTCGGCGGTCTATGCTGTAAAGACCGATTATTTAGTCCTGACAGCTCAGCGACGCGAAAGAGAGAAAGTAATAGCAGTAGTGGGGACAGCTCTGGAGTAGAGATAAGGGCGAGCGGTCGGTAAAGGAATGCAGTACAGCTTAATTGTACTAGAAAAATACCACTCTATTGCACGCATGACATTCGATCGCTCCGAAGGCAAGCGAGAGACTAACCAAACACCTCTTAGCGAAACTAAATGGACTCGCCTGACCCACGTCGCCGGGGAATGTCAGGACTAAATAATCGTACTGTACATGATTGTATCTGTGAAAAGTTATGTCGTGTACTAGGATGAGTGTATGTGTAAGTGTTGGTTTAAAGGTAGTGTAGGTAATAGGTAAGGATAATGATGAAGACGAGGAAGGGAGAAGAGGAAACCTAGTGCCGGAACGTAGCCTACTCCTATCGAATATCACCAAGGGAACCTCCAGGCTTAACGTCCCCATCCGACGGACGAATCATTATTAACAGTGACATGTGCCTTCTCTTCATATGCACTGCGGAGAGATTTTGGATTTAACCCAGACATATTGGTGCACAATTTGCTAGCCAACATTACCGCATACTTTCGGCAGGGACAATGCAATAAATGATATTATTTATTATTATTATTAGTATTATTATTATTATTATTATTACTACTACTACTACTGAAATTATCGTATTTAGTTTGATTTATAATCATTCATCGACTGTATTACTGTTCTCCAACCAGGAGATCAGCCGTGAAAGGAATGTGCTTACTATTGCGTCATCTATTGGAGCGAAGTAGATAGATAATATAGATAATATTACCGTTATAACGTCAGTTTAAAAACCATGCGCTCTCCTGCATATGTTATTTTCTGTATGGAGAGATTAAAAGACCAGGAGATTAACAGTGATCTAATTTTGTAACTAGGGTAGTATCAATATGTGTGTATCAATGTTATTGTTTGTGCTGTGAGAGCTAGCCAATAGAGATACGAGTACCCACGTGTGTGACCTTATGACATCTTATGACATCAACATTCGTTCACAGCATTACCCCGTTTCATCTCACTCCCTAGAGACTTTCTCGTGGTTGGAGTACAGTACAGCTCATGCATTTTGTCAAGACACTCGCGATGTGCAGTACGGAAACAACGTTCCTGTTGAGGGGGTAGGAGTAGAAGGGAAGATCGGGCGTGTGTCTACCGAGTTTAAGGTAATGACTAAACTTCGTTGTATTGCCAGACGCAGCATGCGATCAGGTTGCCGATGTACGGTAGTATAGAGGAGGCGAGCGACCGCCCGGTCTCGTAGTATAAGCAGTTCATGTGAAGAGTTGTGACCGGTTCAAATAGATAGAGCAGCTACAGCTAATGTATACCTATGTAAGCACTTGTTTTTGCATTACTGTGGTTGGAATAGTCAAAGTTTAACATTTGTTCAGTGCAGACAAGAATTCAATCAAACATACTACAATGAGAGTGTTGCTGTTCCAAACAATTACTCCTGGAATAACCTTACCCCCGCAGCCAGTCTTGACCCGTTGGGGAACGTGGTTGAATTCTGTTAATTATTATGCAGAACATTACGGAAAAATAATGGAGGTAATTCATGTATTGGATAGCAGAGACAGTTCCGCTATTGCAGCTGCAAAATCATTGCTTTCTGAACAGCTATTGAAAGATATTCTGTCATTGATTCTAATTTTAAAATCGTGTCCAAAAGCATCATTCTGTTAGAATCGTCTAAACTACAACTCTCAGAAGCCCTTAATATAGTGGATAAAGTATCACAAACCGTTATCCAAAATAACAATTCACTAATTTCAGAAAAAGTGAAATGTAAGTTGAGAAACATTATTGCTAAAAATTCTGCCTATTCACAACATCGTATTATAAATTATGTACTATCAGATCACGACAAGACGTCTGAAGTTGGTGTACTAAAAAGTAGTGACTTCCCGTTCTTAAGAAATGCACGTATTACATCGTGTGATGTTGAACTACAAGTTCCCAATATACAAACTGTTTAAGTGACCATCGGAGGAGGTTACTTTGCAGTCGGTCAAAATGTACGTAACTCTTCGCTGCAATGCACATATTCAAGGATGATGCATCTTAAATTAAATTTTAAGAGTTAATATATCTCACTATAAAATAATTGTGTATTTACATGTTTAGACATTTCCTACTTCAATGATCATTCATTATATTTCTTAAATGCAGGATACAGGTTTTATTGAAACCGCAGTATACTGCTCCGTATTTACATCAGAGACACGCCTCCTTCTCATACAGTCTATACTGCGTGCACAGTAAACCTTGCGAATCTCGTGGCAATTCCACGAAGTCTAGTAATGACTAACCCATTCCCCTATAATTCGTAAGCAGACTCATCCGATCTCGTGCGCAGTTCGGTAGGAAGAGTGGGGGAATGTCTGGACATAAATTAGCATGCGCTGTACAGCAAAAGTGTAATGTTTCCAGAAAACTTCGGGATACATTCCATAATAACAGGCTGGCTGTTTCTCGCCTCACGTAGTTGTGTGTTTCGTGGACAGATGTCTCTGTAAATCAAAACTTAAATTGTACTTCTAGAACAACAACTCATGAGATAGCAAATACCTTTGACACGGCAGAAAAAAATGCGACGTACGTATCGTTTAAGGGACATAAAACGTAGAGCAGCGTTGTAAATGATTCATGTTTAGAAGCAATATCTTCGACTGTACTAGCAGAGACATACTTGCATCACGACTATAGGAGGTGCAGAGAGTTTGACAGCTCTGGAGACCTTGTGACGTGATATTACGTGTCCCTTGGGAGGACAGAGTCATGATGGATGATGAGGGAAATGCGTTATGTTCGAACAGGAGCCCAGACAATGCATGCATTGCCATCGAGGTTGTTGGTAGGCTACAAGGCTGCACAAGTCTTTCGCGTATAAACATAGAACATTATGAATACGTCAACGAGACTTAAGCTCCATTACGCGTACAAATGGGCAAAAATATTAGTTCCACGAAATGAAACGCCATGGCGATGGAATGTGAAGACAGAGAACGAGAACTGAATACTTTGTTGGTATGAACAAGAAGCTGCGAAAAGGAGGGAAAAAACACATTACAGTTTCAGCTTCAAGTACACGAGAAGGCGAAGCAGATGGGAATGATAATGGTGAAGGGAGTTATTACAGTGCTTGGGATTATTATGTAAGAAGATGGTTTGAGGGGGAAAAAATCTGCATGCTCGCATCTCATCGTAACTCTGTACATAAAGTAAATCGGTGCTCAGGGGTGACCAATCGCTACGTCAATGCGACAGAATTGCTTCCAGCCCTAAATTCACTGCATTCTTGCGTTGTGTCAGCCCTCCATGGTATGGCATGGCACAATTTGCAGGTGGAGTGTGGGCCAGATCATGCCACTTTGAGGCTCATTGTCATTTTGTGGCGTTCCCATATTTTATTCACTCCACAAAAAATAATGTTGCATTTACGACGAAATTTAAAAAGTGAACAAAACTTCAGGTATTAATTACTCATATGTAGGGCCAGGAAATTCATGCATATGCACTGGCTATAATTAATTGCTGATTAATTATCTTCATGAATAATCAACATTTAAGCTTATCAAACCAAATTTTACGTTTATAACATTTCTTAATATTTACAGTATATTATTGGGACATATTTTTACGTTTATGCTCATTAAAGTTGATTTTATGATGCATAAAAATGTATAGTTTGGATTTTTAAAAGAAAATCATAGCCTACTCTATTTTTGAAAACTGGTATTGAGTGAAATTATTATAATTATTTTTACCAGGTAAGTATTGAAAGTTTTCCGGCACACCTAACGAATCTCACGGCACAGTAGTGTGCCACTATCAACAATAAATGTAAGTTTAATTAATTTATTTTATTGGGTTATTTTACGACGCTGTATCGACATCTAGGTTATTTAGCGTCTGAATGAAATGAAGGTGACAATGCCGGTGAAACGAGTGCGGGGTCCAGCACCGAAAGTTACCCAGCATTTGCTCGTATTGGGTTGAGGGAAAACCCCGGAAAAACCTCAACCAGGTAACTTGCCCCGACCGGGATTCGAGCTGTAAGTTTAATCTCATCTAGTTTGACCTATAATGTTATTGCATTCGTTATTATTATTATTATTATTATTATTATTATTATTATTATTATTATTATTATTATTATTATTTATTAGTGATACCAAGAAATACAGAATTTCATTAGTACATATTTATTGATATATTTTAAAGTTTTTAAAGGCATACTTGCATGCATATTTAGTAGGTTTTTAGGGCATGAATTTCCTGGCCCTACTCATTTGTATAGGAGAAAAAAATGGTCATACAAATGTTTCATTATATCTGTGCCGGTCAGAGATCGATAAATTTCAAGTGGTTTTCTCTTACTCGTGGCGTCAGCGTATTAAACACCATTGGAACCTTTTGCTATATATTTTTCCCCCCACACCGCAAAGTGTGACGTTGCACGGAGGCAGAGATGAAATAAAATTTCTATAGCCTATCAACATGGATCTGGAAATGCTTGGTTTCAGGGTAAGGCTTGCAAATATGACCATAGTGCATTCCACGTTCGTTTCCTGGAACTGTTTGCATTTCCTTAGATGAATTGTTCAAAATGTCCACTCCTGCCTGAATACAGGCCGCAGCTAGTCGTCTCATCGAGATACGAACATGCTTGGCCTCCACGATCACCATATCTCAATTCAAATGTTTAGTTTTCTTCTATAATTGATTTGTTTTATTCCTACCATCTCTCGTTCATTCAATTACCTTAGAGAAAACATACATTCTGCTATTGGTTCATGGCGGTTCATTATAGACCTATTGTTATAAATTCAAATATTCAATTGTATTCAAATAAATTAAATTTCAGATATCTGCGTTGTTTTCCTTGCAATGAAGATAATAAAATTTGTGTGTTTTGCAAAGATGAAAGAGTAAGTCACTGCCATGAACATGAATATCATGATTATATTATAAAAAGTCCAATTAAAATGGTATTTCTCACATCGGAATTATCTCACTCAATACAATTCGTGCTTGATATTTTTCTCTGTGATAATTTAATTGAGCTTCTAAACTCATGTATATTGTCATAAGATAATTTTTTCTCGACTTTCGGTATCGAAAAAAAATATGACAAACATACATTCGTTAAGCTCAATTAAACTATCGAGAAACCATCACCACTCGTATTATAGAAGACTATTTCGTTTATATGGCGTCATTCCATTTTCGGCCAATGAAGTGTAATGAAATTATGAATTCCAACCAATCACAGTCATACATCGCGATAATTTCCGCATCTCGATTTATCACTGTCAATTTATCGCAGGGTCGTTCTTTTGTTTAGTCAGTGTCGCCAACTGTTTCACGTAAATCGATGAGCATGAATCAATTGTACCAAATAAAGTGAGAAATCCTACTTCCACATCTACATCTTCATCGTCTAATTCCATGTCCATTGTATCTAAAAAAATGCCACTCCTTCATAACAACTGTTCATTTAATTAATGTATTAATAAGGTTATTTGTAATTGTACTATAAAATGTTTAAATTAAATTATGATTTCAGCAGATAATGAAAACGTATTTCTGTTATAATAACAAGAGAAAAGAGCAGTACATGTAATTAACATTTTTAAACGTGTATTTCGCTTTTCTCGATTGGTATTACTGAATAACATTCAATTTATTTATTGCAGTAATCGTTATTCATCTATTTCGACTTCACAATGTCTGAATAGGTTAAGTATTTATAAATATACAATTATTAACATTTTGTGAGCAAATTCTGGGGATGTATTGTTTACAATTTTATTTTATTCACGAAATAGTCCTAATAAATGTCCCTCGAGGTCTGATATTATTATAGACAGTACTGCGTGTTCAATTCAAAGTGTGTCATGGCTCGCTGTATGCCGTCATGTGGCTAGTCGATGAGCCTAGAGAATTCAATCTTCCTACACTTCCGCAGGGACGTATTACCTATGTGCCAGAGAAGTTGCCTGGCAAGTACGGCGTTCATTCTGAAGAGTACTTACCGATACGTACGGTAACGCCTGTAGTGGCAGGAATGTGAACTGTTTGGAAACACGTACTGAGGTGAGTTTTTTTCTTACTGTCGGGATATGGGGAGAGGGTTAAGACGATTACTTACGCAGCCTATTTGTTGACATTAACTTCGACGGTCAACATGGACACGGAGCATTTGATTTGTATTGTGGAAAGTTGCCGTACGCAACCGATGATAACAAATACCCTGCGTACGACTTGCCCGCGCAAAACACAGTTTGAAAGAGGTTATGGTAGCACACAGACAGTACAAAGCGCAATCTGTTGTTACGACGTTCAAGTTATACCGTACACGTTCTCAAGTTCAGATTGAACGCCTTGATTAATAGGCAACTTCTCTGACATAAAACCTGAAACTCGCTTCAAATGTATTAATGAATGTATTTAATGTACTTAATATTGAACAAATTTATAAGTATACGCTGTTAAAATCTTATCATAAAAATCGTAATAAGTCTGTATTACAGACACACAATTATGATACAAGACGAAATATTAATTCAACATTAGTAGAACCTAAATGTCTCACATCTGCTGGTCTAAAGCATAGCATAAATTTTGGCCCTCGGTTGTACAATGCTTCAACTAAATTACACCCAGAACTTCTAACATGTAACCCACTAACATATAAAAAGAAAATTAGAAACGTGTTAATATCTTCAATTTGATTAAATAAATTTATAGCCTATGTGTATGATTTAATCAACCTATATTATATTTGTATTCTATAATTTTGAAATATATATTAGTCCTACTTTTCACGTGCGATATTATTCTTCTCTAGTGTTAATATTATATTATATAATTCCATTGCTGCTGTAATTATATTTTAGTTCCTATTTTATTTTACTTATTTATTTATATTATTATTATTTTTTATTTTAATATTATATCTGAACTGCGACCGAGCACGAGCGCTGCTCATTCGGTCTCATATTTTGTTAATACTACTGTATCTTCTTTTTATATTGCTTGTATTATTTTATTTGTATTTCTCTTTGTTTGTTTTGTAATTATATTTCTTTATTCTGTATATTTAAATTTAAATAAAACAAATAAAAAAAATCGCTGACGCACAACAGTGACGTCATGACACACTTTGAAATGAACACCCAGTATAGCATTTAGACACTGTTAAAATGGTGCCGTAGAAAGTACTGGTAGTTTTGAATATTCCTGCCAAATCTCACTGCCACATTGGCGCAGGTGATCAAGCGCTACTAAGACACTGTCGAGGCCACACATACATCTAAGTGCATCAAAGCGGCTGCACTTCCTTCCAATAAGCCCGCTACAGAATGGGACCATTAATCTGGACTATTGTCACAGGAAACCGCGGCCGGCCGGCAGTCGCAGGGCGTTATGATCGAGAGGCCTCGGAGGACGCGGCAATAGATCACTTTGTTCTGCTCTGCGGATTCCGGCCTAATTACATGTTGGCTGCCACACACATCGCTAATAAATTCATTTTAATACTATTAAAGCAACTTGCCAAGGCTTTATGTCTGTGTTCGGACATGAACACAATAAAGAAGGAATTTCATAGCGACACCAAAGCATTATTTCAACTCTCGTTACACCGATAACTGTTACGAAGTCTATCCAGCAGACTTGTAGGTGTACTGACGGATGTGGTTCGAATTCGAATCCCGCCTCGACTGATAACCTGGTTACGTTCTGACGTAGAACTATGCCTTTCTCCTCACTAAATATGGCCGGTAACTTGGAATATAAAAATAGGCTACAACCCCCTCCCTTGTTCCCCTTATCTTCCCTTGATTCACTTTGCCTTCCAATTTTTATCCTTCCTTTCCACTACTTCTTCTTCTATTCCTATTGTTCTCCTTGTTCTCCTCGCATTTCCCTTGTTCTCTTTGTTTTCCCAAATTCTTCTTGTCTTCCCTTTGTTCTCCTTGTTTTCCCGTGACATTTCTTGTATTTCCCTTGTTCTCCTTGTCTACCTCTGATTCTCTTTGTCTTTCCCTTGTTTCTCTTCCACTACTTCTATTCCAATGTTACTGTTCTCCTTGTGTTCCCCTTATTCTTCTTGTCCTTCCCTTGTTCTTTTTGTATTTCCTTTATTCTTCTTGTCTTCCCCTTCTTCCCCTTTTATTTCGTGTATTTCCTTTGTTATACTTGTGTTTCCTTCTTCACGTGTCTTCCCCTTGTTCTCATCTTCCTCTGATTCACTTTGCCTTCCCATTGTTCTCCTTGTCTTCTTCTTATTCTTCTTCTATTACCATTGTTCTCCTTGTTCTCCTCCTACTTCCCTTGTTCTCTTTCTTTTCCCAAATTCTTCTTGTCTTCCCCTTGTTCTCCTTGTCCTCCCCTTGCATTTCTTGTATTTCCCTTGTCCTCCTTATCTACCTCTGATTCTCTTTGTGTTCCCCTTGTTATCCTTCCCTTCCACTACTTCTACTCCAATTTTACTCTTCTCCTTATGTTCCCCTTGTTCTCCTTGTCCTCCCCTTGCATTTCTTGTATTTCCCTTGTTCTCCTTATCTACATCTGATTCTCTTTGTCTTCCCCTTGTTATCCCTCTCTTCCACTACTTCTACTCCAATTTTACTCTTCTCCTTATGTTCCCCTTGTTCTCCTTATCTACCTCTGATTCTCTTTGTCTTCCCCTTGTTATCCCTCTCTTCCACTACTTCTACTCCAATTTTACTCTTCTCCTTATGTTCCCCTTGTTCTCCTTGTTCTCCTTATCTACCTCTGATTCTCTTTGTCTTCCCCTTGTTATCCCTCTCTTCCACTACTTCTACTCCAATTTTACTCTTCTCCTTATGTTCCCCTTGTTCTCCTTGTCCTCCTTATCTACCTCTGATTCTCTTTGTCTTCCCCTTGTTATCCCTCTCTTCCACTACTTCTATTCCAATTTTACTCTTCTCCTTATGTTCCCCTTGTTCTCCTTGTCCTCCCCTTGCATTTCTTGTATTTCCCTTGTTCTCCTTGTATTCCATTTATTCTTCTTCTATTTTGTGTATTTCCGTTATTATCCTTGTGTTCCCCTTGTTCACGTGTGTTTCCCTTGTTCTCCTCATCTTCTCCTGTTTCTCTTTGTCTTCCCATTTTTATCCTTCCTTTCCACTCCTTGTATTCCCACTGTTCTCCTTGTCTTCTTATCCTTCTTCTATTTCCATTGTTCTATTTGTTCGCCTCTTATTTCTCTTTGTTTTCCCAAATTCTTCTTGTCTTCCCCTTGTATTCCTTGTTTCCCTTGACATTTCTTGTATTTCCCTTGTTCTCCTTATCTACCTCTGATTCTCTTTGTCTTCTTCTTGTTATCCTTCTCTTCTACTACTTCTATTCTAGTTTTACTGTTCTCCTTGTGTTCCCTTTATTCTCCTTGTTTTCCCCTTGCATTTCTTATATTTCCATTATTATCCTTGCCTTTCCAGTGGAACTAGTATTCTGTAGCAATTTTTGCTGTTTACAAGAGTCAGTTAGATTCCAATAGTCATTTTTAACTCAAGATTTTTGTAGTTTAGAGGGCGTTATGAGACGAAATAATGACAGTTATATGTAAAGTTACATTTGAAGAATGCATGCACACAGAAAGCTCATTTTCGTTATCAGGTGGACAAGAGACTTTTTAAAAATGAGCTCCTCATTTATATAAGCTTTGTCTCCACTAGGCAGAAGAAGTAAAATTAATTCGTCCAGAAGAAGGAAGATTTGATTAAATACCGAGAAATATTTTCTCTCTCGTCCTATGACAGCCATCACATGACACAATTTTACGAACTCCGAAGAAACACAGCCAGGGGATTAGTTCGGAGTTTAGACTCCATCAACAAATGACTACTCCTGATTTTAATATCTGCATAAACCACTTCTTGATGAAATCCCTACGTGCCCCTTGAGATTAAACTTGCCTTCATATGCATTAACATACTGTAAGTTTTTTTTTGTGCAAGATACGGTAGTTAGTACAAGTTCAGTAAATAAAGTGATTCAGATATTAACTGTAAAATCTTGGATATAAACAAAGAGAGAGGAAACATTTTCTCAATAAAACAGTAAATTACTACTGAAAAAATTTACGTCTGAGCGTTTACAACTGGTCATATATGTCAGGAATCATCGTAAACCGAACAGTTACGAATAAGGTTTCTCAATCAGGCTTCCGCGAGAGGTCGCTGGTGTTTCACGAGAGATCGTGATTAAAAACAAATAAACGTCTGTTTCTAACTGCATTTTAGACTACATTTATATTTATATTGCTTTGATTTTGGTAGTTAAAGTCCTTCGAAAGCAAAGATCCGCTCATCACACATTATTCAGATTTCGACTAACCATAGTCCAACCTGTTTTACGTTGCAGCTTATTCATTTCAAATGTATTTTTCGCAAAATGTAAATGGCAAAAATTAACAAAGTAAAGATATCATCGCAGTCTAGTATATACAGTCACGAAGCTCAACACTTAGTAAATATGCATCCATAGATAATTGCGAACCACTAGGATCGCTAATATCGCCTCATTACTGACAATGCGAAATAGTACCGGCACAGTCTTTTGTTCCTAGCACCCTCACAATTCAAGCTTCGTGACTGTATATACTAGACTGTGATATCATAAAGTTAATCAGTAGTTTTCGTATTTATACGCCTCTGTTCGCGATATGAAATACTACATTCAAGTAAAAAATTGATGACACACGTTAAACAACATATCTTAGTTATTTATACATTTTTACAATAAAATTACCAATTTACTGAACAAACACAATAATAATGATGATAATGATAATAATAATAATAATAATAATAATAATAATTTTCTTTCCTTCCTCCAAGATATTGTGATTTTCACAAATTGAGGAAGTACGAAATAAAGAGATTCAAATAATTGCAGAATCTTGAAGTCAGGGAGAAAGATGGGAAAGAGAAGTTTATCTGTTATTAAAAACCGTTTCTGATGTTTCAAAAGCCTTATGTAAGTTAGAGAGTGAATTTCCGTATTGGCCTACACGTTATTAGGAGCAATTCATGCACGTCGTTTCTAACATTAGCGCCAAACAAGAGTTGGGTACTTTCCCTTACATTGTATGAAATGTAGTGACAAACAAATCATCCCTAACAAAAACACGTACACATTAATCAGCGTGTAAAATTAATTATCCATTAAATGCAAAATAATATGCCAAAGAAGTCCATACAAGCCAATTCATTGTTTGCGCGATACTATTAACAGAAAAAAAAAGAAAAAAAAGTTACGCTATATTAAAGACCCATGTAACATTAATTATGTTAAGGTTCTAAAACGTTATATATATATATATATATATACTTACTTAATTTTAATTTATTGGTCTGACCCAATATTTTGGGTTTGCCCTGCGACACAGGATAGCTCACAATAAAATTTAAAATGAAAAATTATTACACAGGTTTCAGACAAAACTGATTAAGACATAAGAAAAAATAGAACCAAATATAATTTAAATTGAATGTACACCATAAAGATGCTGACGAAATATCGCTACAGAAAATTTTATTATGGTGGTGACGATGGCATCTTGAAGATCTCTCGTCAGCTTGTATTTTACCCTCCACTTTACAAAGGCTTTCGGGATGGTGCCTCTCGTTCCGAAGAAGAGACCGGTAACTGTGATTTTTTCTATGTTGTATTTCGCTGATAGGTACTGAATCGTGGGCTCGTAGATTTTCTTTTTCTTTTCGTTCATTTCAGATGGTTGAGTGGCTGAGATTTCAAATCTGATTGTAGGATCAATTATTTCGGCTGTCTGTTTATTTCTATTTATAGCTACGATATCGATCCTACGATTGCTTCCACCATCAGCAATACAATGAACTTCCTCGTGAACGTCTAGATTTTTGGATCGAAGTGCATCTGCGATCATAGAACGTATGATGTTGTGACGTTTCATTCTAAGTACTTCTCCCTGTGGGAAACTACCAAGCACATGTGGTAAAGTTTCATACTCACTGCAGTGCCTACAGTGGGTTGTGCCCTCACATAAGCCCGCCAGAGGTCCCTATCCCGAGCAAGATTAATCCAGTCCCTACCATCATATCCTACCTCCCTCAAATCCATTTTAATATTATCCTCCCATCTACGTCTCGGCCTCCCCAAAGGTCTCATTCCCTCCGGCCTTCCAACTAACACTCTATATGCATTTCTGGATTCGCCCATACGTGCCACATGCCCTGCCCATCTCAAACGTCTGGATTTAATGTTATATCTCTATATATTTTTTTAAAATAAGATGACCGTCTTTTATTACTTGCAATAAACGCACTCGATTTCTTCCTACTCACATTCTCTGTAATCTAAGAATTAACAACAGTTATAAAGTGAATAACAATTACGTATTACGATACTTTGTTTCAAACTCTCTATTGAATGCAATTTGTATTTATTTCCTTTACAAATGCAATACTTTATAATGAACGAGGCACCATAAAAATACATTGACGTCGATATAATTCTCTCTCTGTCTCGCTTCACGGCGAAGAGCATGGTGGGAGGAGGCAAGTTTTTGATTTACGACGGCGATAAATGTTTGCGATTTCATGGTGGAGTACAGTTTCCAGATTCTAATAGTAATAGTAATGAAATAGATTCATTTTATAGCGCAGTATCATTCTGCTAACTGACTGTGGTCTTTTGTTCTCTTTCTACTATTTATATTATTGCATTATATGGCCTCGCTTTTTTTCCATATGTAAATGAGTTGTGCTTTTCGTTTGAGTGTTGTTGGTTAATAAAAGGCGTCGGGGGAGAAAAGACAATGTTCAAGTTCTTTGAAACAATTTCTATTCAACCGACTCGGCTATAAAAAACTTACTTTCTTACTTTTTCATTTTTCACGCCCTAATCTTATGTTCCAGTATGCAAAACAGAAGTAGAGCTGAAATATTATACGCTAACAGTATATTATGCTAACACACTTAAGATGAAAGGCTGGTTCATTACTGCTTTAAATTAAGTATTTATTCTCGTATCTTCAGCATAAAATTCCTGTAATTATAACTATATGCTGCATACAAACAAGGTTTTTGCAAATTGTTCTGTTATTACCTAAGTTACGTCTATAATTTACAGTGGTCCAGCCGGGGTTTTAATCTAGGAGGTGCTAAGATGAGATGTCGCGCTTGATGAAGGTTAGAGAATTAATTTAATAAATTATTATCAGCTGGGGTGGAATTATAGGTACCATAGTATGATTGTATGTGTTTCTAGATTTTTTTAAAGCTCACTCATACTGGGACATCATTTTATTTTTACTTCAATTTTTATTGTATCTGAGTTTTTGAATGTACTTCATTCTCAACCCTTCTACTAATGAAGTTCCAACTGTCCTCCACACACAATCAAGGCCGCATCTAGTAAACAGCATTGAGTTAGTGATTATAGTACGTTCCAGAAATATGTTCGCGTTTTGCAGTGACGAAAGAGCTTTCAATATTGAATCATACTTTCGCACAGGTAGGGCCTACTGTCCGTTTGCCTACGTCGCATCCCGATTTCCCCCACCCGCTTCTGCTCGCCCCTCTGTAAAAGCTGGGCTGTCTTAGCTCTTTTCTGAAAACATTAATTTCTGTTAGGAAATGGCCGTTTACGTAATGTTATACAACTGTTTAAAATAACTTAAATAAAAGAGCCTTGTTAAGTAATTAATTATTACGTTATTTTCCTCCATTCTACGATCCTGCGGCATAACCACTTGGACTAACAGTAGATAGCATGTCTGAGTAATTTTATCTGTGTGGGTCGGGCAGAAGTGAAGATTGAATTTACAGTACGTAAGGTACTTTTTTATAGAGTAGGTACAGATTTATTTCAACATGAGTTACTAGTACGAAGGACGAAACTGGCAATTGGAATTAGATGCAGTAGTCTATAGTGCGATAATATGCACAAAAGAACTGAAGCCTGTATCGAAATGAACGGCCACCATTTAAAAAATGTGTTTAAATATTCATATTATGATTATTTTTCAATTCAACTTCTTTCTCTATATTGTACGCTAATGTGCTGTAGACAGTATAATATACACTGCATAATGAATACGTTCGCTTGGATAACTCAGTTCGTGAGTAAAAACACTTATTCTTAATACAGTACTGTATTTTGATTAAACAAAAACCTAATGAAAAGTATCAAACTCAAAATCGCGATATTTCCTAGTTTACGTAAATGGATGAACTGCTTTTCTTCCCTCCTATACATAGTAGAGTGATTTGTTTGTCTTTTACGCCAGTATCATCGAACTACAGTCATGGAAGGGGGTAGCAAAGGGTGTTTCCGGTTCTGTAAAGGTATAACCAGGTTAATATTAAAAATGTTAGTAAAAATAAAATGATGTCCCTGTATTTAATAAAATTATTATTATTATTATTATTATTATTATTATTATTATTATTATTATTATTATTATTATTATGTTATTCATCCCGTTTTATTTATGGAGAGTTTGATATTAAAATTTTAACACATCACGATATAAGGCACTTAACTTCGTTTTGTTTTATTTTATTCTATCTTTAAACCACAATTTAGTATATACAGTCACGAAGCTTGAGTTGTTGAGAGTACTAGGAACAATCGACTGTACCGGTATTATTTCGCATTGTCTGTGATGAGGCAATAGTAACGATTCTAGTGGTTAGTAACTATCCATGGATGCATATTCCCTACGTATTGAGCTTCGTGACTGTATATACTAGACTGTGATTTCAGGTTAAGAAAAAAGCATTGAACATATGGGGCTATTTCATCAAATGATCAGTTTCCAGAGAAACGCCTACCTACAACATAGCTTGTACAATGGCAGGCCATAAAACCAATGCTTTTGTGCGAGATCGTGCGTATTTGCTTGTTTTCCGCACAGAACCAATACGCGGTAAATGTGAAATACCACATTCAGTATTCCCAACGTAACACACATAACAATTTCCCTCTTCTTATCGCTTAAGCGCGACATTCATTTTACTGCTTTAGGCTTTTAACATATTATTTTTAGAGACGTTTAACATAGTAATAATTATAAATTGGAAACTTATCACTGCAATTTCACCTAAATTGCAATGTTAATTATTGTTTTTAAATATTTCCAAAAATTAAGTAAAGTCTACTACTCCACGAAACTTATTGCATTCCTGATACAAGTAACCTTAAGGAACCCGTGAAAAAATCAACAAGATTCCAGATGCCGATGTTATTACTGCAATATGTCATATAAATAATATTGTTAAAATATTAAAATGAAAAATAAATCATTACATAACCTTACCGTTTGTTTATAGACGGGGGAAAAAAAGACAGACGTATATCACGGCCTGCTGGAGTATAGTAAACACAGCAAACATTTTATAGCAACAATGTTGAAGAAAGATATTTTGGCTTTCCGAAGTTGCCGTCATTAAACAGAAACCAAGATGGAGATTTCATTGCAACTAATTAGAAATTCGTCTTTCAGGTATGTAATAAACGATCTTCGCACAAAATAATGTACGATACACGAGCGGTATGTTTGTTTTCATGTTCTCGGAAATTAAAAAAGCTCAACTACGTTTCGCTTTTTAGTAATGCCAAACTAGGTACCGCGCAGGCGCAGGTAGCGAGAACACGACATGGCTCAGATCACGGCCTTCTTTATCCTTGCCTGCCGTGGATAAATTCAATAAAACGGATCCCGGAAACTGTAATAGGATTGATGGCTTAGAAATCTTCAATGAATTTCCATTACGATCGGAAATTAATAGAAACACAAACAGTTAAAACATATTCATTATTAGTGTACTGTAGACACACGCGTGTGGTGCACTCTGGATAGTCTCTGACGAACTAAGCTGTCTATGCTTCTCGGCACTAACGACATCTATGAGCCACGATTTATCATAGAGTCGAGGCGAATAGCGGCAAGTTAAGGGCACTGCAATTATTGTAAAAAGAAATATTTTCAATTAAATTAGTGTTTATGGATAACAACATTCAGTGAAAGTCTCAAATCAAGCATTAAATTGTTTATTGGTATTAGTCATAGAATAAATGATTTTGCACAAGGTACTCGACCGAGGCATTCAGTGAACTATGGAGTAGGCGGTGTACCGCGGAAGGAATTGAACTCAAGGAACGCCAGCTAATTAGCTCGTTTAGATGCAGCAGGTCGCATTATTAGTGACCTCTCTCAAGTATTTGCATTCGAGTGTTCGTTATCTTGCTTCTTGAGTGAGTTACACCGGAGGGCACTGAAATAAGTAATAGTAGCCAATTAACCTGTCCTCCGAACATCAAGTCTACGTCATGTTCTATTTTATACGAGCAGCCACTTCTTGCGAATCGGCAAGGCAATTCAATAATCCTTAAGTAAGAATCAATCATTCGCTCTGGAATAAGAAAGGCGAGGTTGTAACACCAGAGTTTGAACGACTCTACACAGGATCGATCCCCCTGTTAAAAATTTCATAGGATCTAAAACGCCTAAATTAGCCATAAATGCCTATACATGCTTAAAAGGTATATTCGTGCCTGAAAAGCGACTTTTTAGTATTTTTTCGTATATTTAGGGGAGAGTCGGGTTAGTATCGGACATCGGGTAATATCGGACAGTGCGTTTCTTTCATCTACCACCATATGGTAGTACCTGAATGGCATGGTTACGTTTCTCTATGCGACATCACAGAAACGTAACCATGTCAATCAGGTGCTATCATCGTGTGGTAGATGAAAGAAACTCACTGTCCGATATTACCCGATGTCCGATACTACCCGACTCTCCCCTAAAATAAAAGTAATTGTACTAAGATGCAAAAATGCCCCCAAACTATAAAAATGTAAAATAAATAAATAAATAAATAAATAAATAAATAAATAAATAAATAAATAAATAAATAAATAAATAAATAAATAAATCTTCTTCTTCTTCACTTCATGGTATGGGCAATTGGCCGTTCTGGCTTCAAAGGTTGCTCCATCTTTTCATCGGTCGTCCCTGATCTCTTCGTCCTTTTGGTTTATAATTTATTGCTTTCTTGGGAAGTCTGTAGTCGTCCATTCTCTCTACATGTAATTTCCAATCTTGTCTGTAATTGTCTATTTTATCAATAAGTGGGTATACTCCTAGATCCTGCCTAATATCTTCATTTCTAATTCTATCCAATCTCGTGCATCCTTTTACTTTCCGCAAGAATCTCATCTCTGCCGCTTGTATTTTACTAACTTCAGGTTTTGTTGAAACCCAACTTTCACTTCCATATAAAAGAGTAGCAACAAAAGAACAAGAACTCAACAACGAACTTAATATAATAAATAAATAAGTAAATAAATGAATAAGTAAGTAAATAAATAAATAAATAAATAAATAAATAAATAAATAAATAAATAAATAAATAAAGTTTTAAAGGGCTGGTAGGTTGTTCAGGTTAGGAAGAGTTTACAATTAGTTTTCGTGTCAATGCACATCCTTATGCGAAATAAAACTGATCTATCAATATAATCATTCTCTTTCTCTGATAAAATTTGAGTCTTCAGTGCAGTAGCACTTATAACCAGCATCAGTTCCTTGTACATAAATTCAACCTAAAATGGAATATTTACTAAAATTATTCATTTTAATTTTATATAAACATTGGATAAAGACACAAATCTCTCTTTTTAGCACCCAGAAATCCGTTCACTATTGTTAAGTACAAATTTAATGTTTTATTTATATTAAGTGATCTGTTATTCTTCGACTTTGGCAAAGCTGTCGATGGAGAGGAAGGTTGTGAAATAAAAAAAATATATATCTGGTAGGAATTCGTGTTTGCGCAAAAAAGAAAAAGTTTACAGCACATAAAAAAATCTACATTTCTCGCTTAAATATGCCTTCCCGCATGCTTGTGAATCATACTCGTATGTCTAAAAATTGTAATGTTCTAACATTAGGACTGTGTAAGATCCGAAACTGAGATTGAAAAGTGTCACATCTTAGACACTTAAAATAAGATCTTATATGTTAAGACAAGAACTTTAAATGAAACTCTTAAGATATCAACGCATAATTAGAAGAACTCTTACAAATTAATAACAAAAGAAACTCAAATGAAACTTAGCAAGACCATGAAGATCCTTTCTCTCTTGTCTGACAGTGAAAATTTTGTCCTGGAACATACGGAAGAAAGTAGCATGCAAGGGACGGAAATTAATTTATTGCGTGCAGTCAAGGGTATAAAAATGAAACAATAGCAGGACAACTATGACTAACGCCAATTTAACGCAAATAACTTACATAATTATAGAAAAGCGATTACTCAACATATACAAAGACCACAGTTTAGAAACTGGCGTGCACTTCTAGACCACAATGGCGAAGAAATCCTATTAGACCGAAAAATGATGGGTTGTTGACCCGGAACAGGCCAATGGGAATATACTGTGAAGTTGATGTGTTTGGATTGAAACATAGATGCTGAAGTTAGTACGAGTAAAATAATAAACTTTTGTGCGAGATCGTGCGTATTGCTTGTTTTCCGCACAGAACCAATACGCGGTAAGTGTGAAATACCACATTCAGTATTCCCAACGTAACACACATAACAATTTCCCTCTTCTTACCGCTTAAGCGCGACATTCATTTTACTGCTTTAGGCTTTTAACATATTATTTTTAGAGACGTTCAATATAGTAATAATTATAAATTGGAAACTTACCACTGCAATTTCACCTAAATTGCAATGTTAATTATTGTTTTTAAATATTTGCAAAAATTAAGTAAAGTATACTACTCCACGAAACTTATTGCATTCCTGATACAAGTAACATTAAGGAAGCCGTGAAAAAATCAACAAGATTCCAGATGCCGATGTTATTACTGCAATATGTTATATAAATAATATTGTTAAAATATTAAAATGAAAAATAAATCATTACATAACCTTACCGTTTGTTTATAGACGGGGGAAAAAAGACAGACGTATATCACGGCCTGCTGGAGTATAGTAAACACAGAAAACATTTTATAGCAACAATGTTGAAGAAAGATATTTTGGTTTTCCGAAGTTGCCGTCATTAAACAGAAACCAACATGGAGATTTCATTGCAACTAATTAGAAATTCGTCTTCCAGGTAATTATGTAATAAACGATCTTCGCACAAAATAATGTACGATACACGAGAGCTATGTTTGTTTTCATGTTCTCGGAAATTAAAAAAGCTCAACTACGTTTCGCTTTTTCAATCTTTTCCTCGACCATGAAAACGTCAACATACCGCTCTTGTAACGTATATTACTATAACAGATGACTTACAAAATGTAGGCATAACATTTTCCTACGGTTTTTCGCCTCTTGTTTTTTAATGGGTTATTATACGATACTTTATCAACTGCTATGGTTATCTGCAGTCTGACTGAGATGAAGGTGATACTGCCAGCGAAATGAGTCCAGTATCCAGCGTCGAAAGTTACCCAGCATTTGCCCTTAATGGGTTGAGAGAAAACCATGGAAAAAACTTCAACCAGGTAACTCGTCCCAAGTAGGATTTGAACCCGGGCCCGCTGGTTTCACGGTCAGACGTATTAATCGTTACGCCACAGCGGTGGAATGGCCTCTTGTTATCAACCGTCTGTCAGTCATATGAATTTAGCTATTTGTAATATCACCAATGGATGGAATACGAAGAGAATGCAATATGATATCTAATAGGCCTATAGACCTGCACTATCTTACATAATATTGAACAACAAATTTTCACTTCTTGTCTTGCTCCGAAATAAAAATAGGTGAATATTACTAATATGTGTGCCCTAAATCTGAATTTAAAATCCAAATTGCTCCATCACGTGCCATTTTCGGGGGAAAATGAATTGAATTTTTTATGACAAAACTTAATTGTTTTTAATTTTTCGCTGCTATTGATAAAATTACAACACACTAGGGATTCAAAATTTCTCATAATACTTGAAAAATGTGTACTGGTTACAAAAATGATGTTACATAATTTAGAATACAACAATAATAAAAATATTTCAAGCGTATGAGAAAAATCTTGAAATTTGAACTTGCATTTAAAATAATTTTCTGGATGGCTTCTGTTTATAACTAGACCCGGGACTGTATTTTACAAGGAACCAACAGTAGTCTGCAAGCATGCTGGATGATGATCTTCCTTTATATCGCTTTTCCATTTCAGATATTTCTTGATGAAATCTTTCCCCATGCTCGTCGCTTACCGCTCCAAAGTTAGGAGGAAAGAAATCCAAATGAGAATATAAAAATTGTATTTTGAGAGACATATTACACTTCATTTCGTCATATGCACTTAACATAGTTTCCACAACAAGTTCTATGTAGTTCTCTGCCCTAGAATTTCCAAGGAAATTTGAGCAAACGTCTTTGAAAGCGCTCCATGCCATTCTTGCTGTAACGGAAAGTTTTTCCTCAAACAAAAGGTCAGCCATAACTTTGTGAATTTGTGGACCGATGAAAATGTCCTCTTTTAATTTTCCTTCACTCAAACTGGTAAACTTTTCTTTTAAATACTGAAAACCATACCATTGTTTGTTCATTGCGTAGACCTCACTTTTAACTGTTACGAAATTTACTCAATAGAAGGGATCAATAACTGTTTATTTATTGGAAGTACTAAATAACTTACTAACAACCATAAGAAACAGGAAATAAGTTATAAACTCATAAAATGCATTAGCTTTTGTTTTGGTTTATACCCCCAACCCCTGGGGGAGCGCTTATCGAAAAGTGAAATCATAGTATATCTTAAAAACCTTACGTGATACGAACAAAAGAGAAGCATTTTCGGCTTCAGCGCACATCATACTATAAGGGACATATTGTTTTTAGTCGGAGCAAAATTCTTGTTGTTCATAATTACAGAAACAGATCCTATAAATCTTTAGTGCTTCCTCCTTTATTTAACAACGTATTTTATGGTTATATTTTGTAGCTCTTGACAATATAATCAGAACAGATAGTCTCGAGTAAGATAATGTATAACCTCAAAACGGAGGTAATTCATCCGCAGTCTGTAATTGAACTGTTGTTACTTTGTAACGTCTTAACACAGATTTCCTGTTTTGTTTTCTTGTATTGGAAAGTCAACTGCTGTCAGAGTATGCTTATTACGCGTACGATACCTCGCAATTAAGTGTACAGAGAAACAAGGAATCGAACTATAATTCCATTAATAGAGTCCCTGTTCACGAGAGCGTAACACCTCTTCTACGGCTCTCTATCATTTATCATGTTAAAAACCAAGATGGGCCAAAGCAGAGACTGTGTCATTATTAGTAAAGGGATTATATAACTCAGTGCGACGCACGACGAGCAGAATGGAGTGACGAAGACCTAATATTAACTACACTGATTACATGGTTAGTGTTTCGTTTAAGAAACAACAGTGCATAACCACGTCTGTTGTATGACATTTCCACAAAAAGTAATGCCTCTCTTTTTTGAGTTACTGCTATTGAAGCGAGGTAAATATATTTTGTGCGAGATCGTGCGTATTTGCTTGGTTTCCTCACAAAACCAATCCGCGGTAAGTCTAAAATTCCACATTCAGTATTCCCAACCTAACACATATAACAATTTCCCTCTTCTTACCGCTTAAGTGACATATTGATTTTACTGCTTTAGGCTTCTAACATATTATTTTTAGAGACTTTCATTATAGTAATAATTATAAATTGGAAACTTACCACTGCAATTTCACCTAAATTGCACTGTTAATTATTGTTTTTAAATATTTGCAAAAATTAAGTAAAGTCTACTACTCCACGAAACTTATTGCATTCCTGATACAAGTAACATTAAGGAAGCCGTGAAAAAATCAACGAGATTCCAGATGCCGATGTTATTACTGCAATATGTTATATAAATAATATTGTTAAAATATTAAAATGAAAAAGAAATCATTACATAACCTTACCGTTTGTTTCAAGTTCGCATTTATAGACTGGGGGAAAAAGAGACAGACGTATATCACGGCCTGCTGGAGTATAGTAAACACAGAACAATTTAAAGCAACAATGTTGAAGATAGATATTTTGGTTTTCCAAATTTGCCGTCATTGAACAGAAACCAAGATGGAGATTTCATTGCAACTAATTAGAAATTCCTCTTTCAGGTATGTAATAAACGATCTTCGCACAAAATAATGTACGATACACGAGCGGTATGTTTTCTTTCAATTATCGGAAATTAAAAAAGCTCAACTACGTTTCGCTTTTTCAAACTTTTCCTCGAACATGAAAACTTCAACATACCGCTCTTGTAACGCATATTACTGTTTATAAATTACGGAAAACAGTTGTATATCTAAAATTAATTAATCTAAAACATAAATCTGATCTAGAAGTTTAGTTACAAAAATACAGGGTGATTCATGAGGATTTACCGCCACTTAAGGAACTTATTTCCGAAGATATTCTGAGCAAAAAAGCCATTACAAACATGGGTCCTAATCTCAATATTTTCAGTGCTACAGTAGTTTCAGTTTGTTAGTAAAAATACTTTTCTTCTTAAGTTTAGTTAGTTTCTGTTAGCTTCACCAAAACGTTTGAACGGAGCCGCCATTTTCAGTTGAATGTCTATGCTGTAAATAAATGACCATCACAAAGCATGTTTTATAGTACCGTAAAGAATTTTCAGTTTGAAATGTTGACAAACAAAGAAACAAATACTGGGGTAAAGTCTGTGTGATGAATCTTGTCTCACTGTGAAAAGAGAGAGAAAGGAGATATGTCTTTCCTCGTCTGTGTTGTTATGGCGTTGGGGGAGTGGAGCGGTGCCGTCCATCCATCCAGTGGCGGAAGGGACTAGTTGATACATTCTGTAGCGCAAAATAAAATAACAAAATATCCCTCTTCATACTGTATAGTTCCGTCACTGAGGTTTTCTTTCAAGAAACTGAGTTCCGGCAATAACAAGATTTTGAAAGGAATCCTGAAAATTTACAATCCTCCTATAATCTCCACCCTCATTTGAAGGGACTTGGTTTTATTGCTACTGAGACAAGATAAATCTTACCAGGTAGTGATAAAAAGAAACAAATGCTAGGGAAGCGATAAAATTAAACAAATGCTAGGGTAGTGATAAAAATAAACAAATGCTAGGGAAGATATAAAATTGTGCGATAAGCAGCCATGATTGGTTGAAAGACGTCCTTTCGTACCGTTTTATTGGTCAAAAGTAGTATGACATAATAAAAGTGTAATAGTCAATGAAAAATTCCAGACCTGACCGGACCTCGAACTCGTGCCACATGCGTGGCAGGCCGGAGGTCTGTTGGAGTTACCAAACTTCTAACTTTGTGTTATTCTTGTTGCGTCTATGCGAACGTACTGCTAATGGTCGCATTTGATGGCATAGTCCTCATTTTCATATCAAAGGCATGTTTACGTACGTCTACATTGCGTGTGCAAGAAATTAATCTTAATTTTGCAAATTATCTACGACGAAAATAAGAGTCCCTATTGAGTTAATTTACAATGTAGTATATCCAGAGACTTATCAAAATATTTTTCAACAGAAGACAAGCTTTCTTTATGCACAGGCAGACGGATGAAAGCAATAGGTGTTACGCCCTTGTGCGAAAGAACTGAGACAGCAGAAGTGCACTCCAGATTTGCGCAATCTGTGACGCACACCCCGACGGCAACAAAACTGCTCCCTTGTTGCAGTAAACAGTCGTCGTATACTTGAAGTCGGTTGGCTGCACACACATGTTTCTGGCAAGGCAGAGAGCTATATTTTTACTGCATTGATTCTGTGCGGCTTCAGAATTCCACTCGTGGACCAGATTCTGTCAGTGCAGATGTGTGGACCTTTCCAATGTAGAAATGATACAAAATCATCGCATAGGCCTAGTAAATTTTGAAGAATAAGAGTAAGAAATATAGTATAACTCTCATGAAAATGAACATTAAAAAAGTGTCATGGTATTTGAGAAAATCCCTGCGATTGCCCGTAACGTCTTCATTACGGCTATTTCGTTTATATGATGTCATTCCATTTTCGACCAATGAAGTGTAGTGAAATCTTTTCGAATTCCAACCAATCACAGTCATACATGGCGATAATTTTTGCAACCCGATTTACCACAATCAATTTATCGCATGGTCGTTCTTTTGTTTAGTCTGTGTCGCCAACTGTTTCCCCGTAAATCGATGAGCATGAATCCATTAATGTAACGATGAAGTACTAAATAAAACGCGAAATTCTACTTCCACATCTACATCTTCATCTTCTAATTTCATGTCCATTGTATCTAAAGAAAATTACACTCCTTCACTCAGATTTGATAACTGCGTTTTCAACAATATTGTTCATTTAACTGATGTATTAATCAGGTTATTAGTAATTATATTATAAAATGTTCAAATTAAATTATGATTTCAGCAGATAATGAAAATGTATTTCTGTTATAATAACAAGAGAAAAGCGCACGCAGTACATGTAATTAACTTTGTTAAACCTGTATTTCGTTTTTCTCAATTGGAATTAATGAATAACGTCCAGTTTTTTTTTATTGCAGTAATTGATATTCATTTATTTCAACGACATAATGTCTGAATTGGTTAAGTATTCATAAATATAACATTTCTTGGGCGAATTTTAGGGATATATTATTACGTTTTTATTTTATTCACTAAATAGTCCTGATAAATATCTTTCCAGGTCTGAGATTTCCCAGATAAATCTCAGACCTCTTGTGACATTACTATAGATAATGTAAATAGGATAAATATATAAATTTGCTTTAATATTTAAGTGTGAATGCTGGTCAGTCTTGGCCCTTCATAGGCTGTTCGCGCCACGACGGACGGATTACTACAGTTTAACTTTGTTAATTCGAAGAAGAAGAAGAAGAAGAAGAAGAAGAAGAAGAAGAAGAAGAAGAAGGGATCAATAAAAATCGAATTACTCAAGTTTTGAAATACGCAAATTTCAATTGTTTTCTTACGTTCTACGTCAGAGGCATTTTTATTTAAATATTAGCAGCGTTTTTCGGGAGAAACGATCCAAGCCAACCAACTAAATTTCTGCAGTCCCCACGAGAATCGTACCCGGAACCTCTTGTATAAAAATCAATGCAACTACTTATTCAAGATTTTGTACAACATTGTCAAAATACAGAAGATTCAAAGTTTTTAAAAAAGACTTGATACTTTTGTTTGTTTTTAATATTTAATGTTTGATTCATACAATATTCTTCGAGTTTATTGAGGAAATGGAAAATTGTTTCACTCAGATTTTGTTGTCTTTCAATATAAAACCTTAATTCCTGGATGTGGTCCATGGCCTGGACGATTGTAGGCAATGTTTTCTCGGAATGTTCTGGTTCTTCATCTTCACCTGAAGACAAGGCGACAGTCTGCTCGCGCTATACTGCGGAATAATTTTAGTAATTTTTTAACTAAATTTCGTTGAATTTCACTTAGAATTATCCAACAGGCCGCTCGCATTTTATTGCGGGCTGACTGTCATAATTTTGGAACTGAATTTCGTTGGATTTCACTTAGAATTATCTAACAGGCCGCTCGCATTTTATTGCGGGCTGACTGTCATAATTTTGGAACTAAATTTCGTTGGATTTCACTTAGAATTATCTAACAGGCCGCTCGCATTTTATTGCGGGCTGACTGTCATAATTTTGGAACTGAATTTCGTTGGATTTCACTTAGAATTATCTAACAGGCCGCTCGCATTTTATTGAGGGCTGACTGTCATAATTTTGGAACTAAATTTCGTTGGATTTCACTTAGAATTATCCAACAGGCCGCTCGCATTTTATTGCGGGCTGACTGTCATAATTTTGGAACTGAATTTCGTTGGATTTCACTTAGAATTATCCAACAGGCCGCTCGCATTTTATTGCGGGCTGACTGTCATAATTTTGGAACTGAATTTCGTTGGATTTCACTTAGAATTATCCAACAGGCCGCTCGCATTTTATTGCGGGCTGACTGTCATAATTTTGGAACTAAATTTCGTTGGATTTCACTTAGAATTATCCAACAGGCCGCTCGCATTTTATTGCGGGCTGACTGTCATAATTTTGGAACTAAATTTCGTTGGATTTCACTTAGAATTATCCAACAGGCCGCTCGCATTTTATTGCGGGCTGACTGTCATAATTTTGGAACTAAATTTCGTTGGATTTCACTTAGAATTATCCAACAGGCCGCTCGCATTTTATTGCGGGCTGACTGTCATAATTTTGGAACTGAATTTCGTTGGATTTCACTTAGAATTATCCAACAGGCCTCTCGCATTTTATTGCGGGCTGACTGTCATAATTTTGGAACTGAATTTCGTTGGATTTCACTTAGAATTATCCAACAGGCCGCTCGCATTTTATTGCGGGCTGACTGTCATAATTTTGGAACTGAATTTCGTTGGATTTCACTTAGAATTATCCAACAGGCCGCTCGCATTTTATTGCGGGCTGACTGTCATAATTTTGGAACTGAATTTCGTTGGATTTCACTTAGAATTATCCAACAGGCCGCTCGCATTTTATTGCGGGCTGACTGTCATAATTTTGGAACTGAATTTCGTTGGATTTCACTTAGAATTATCCAACAGGCCGCTCGCATTTTATTGCGGGCTGACTGTCATAATTTTGGAACTGAATTTCGTTGGATTTTACTTAGAATTATCCAACAGGCCGCTCGCATTTTATTGCGGGCTGACTGTCATAATTTTGGAACTGAATTTCGTTGGATTTCACTTAGAATTATCCAACAGGCAGCTCGTGGTATATTTCGGGTTAATTTTTGTAATTCTGGAACGGAATTTCGTTGGATTTCACTTAGAATTATCCAAAAAGTCGTTGGCGCTATATTACGGGCTGAATTTCGTAATTTTGGAACTGAATTTCGTTGGATTTCACTTAGAATTATTGAACAGGCCGCTCGTGCTATATTGCGGGCTGATTATCATAATCTTGGAACTGAATTTCGTTGGATTTCAGTTAGAATTATCCAATAGGCCGTTCGTGGTATATTGAGGACTGATTTTCGTAATTTTGGAACGGAATTTCGCTGGATTTCACTTAGAATTATCCAACAGCCCGCTCACATGCTATATTGCGGGCTGATTTTCGTAATTTTGTAACGGAATTTCGTTTGGATTTCACTTAGAATTATCCAAAAAGTCGTTGGCGCTATATTGCGGCTGATTTTCGTAATTTTGGAACTGAATTTCGTTGTATTTTACTTAGAATTATCCTACAGTCTGCTTGCGCTATATTTCGGGCTGATTTTCGTAATTTTGAAACTGAATTTCGTTTGATTTCACTTAGAATTATCCAACATGCGGATCATGCTATATTGCGGGCTGATTTTCGTTAATTTTGGAACGGAATTTCGTTTAATTTACTTAGAATTATCCAACAGTCTGCTCGTGCTATATTGCGGGCTGATTATCGTAATTTTGGAACTGAATTTCGTTGGATTCACTTCGAATTATAAGAAAATCGAATCACAGACGATATTTTAATATTGCTTTGTATAGAAACGTCAAGGGACCGCGTGAAATGTTCGAACTATTCACGACTTCGAATTAAATACGTTAAAATTAGACAAGTTAGACTGTACTATTTCTACTGACATTCCACTGGAAGGGCTATTTTCTAAACCTAACAATGTGTAGACATAATGGTATATCTTCACTTAAGAAAACAGAGGACATCACATTCAATACAGAGAAATATCTGTGAGTCAAGCGGGATTCGAACCCAAGTACCTATGTAATAAATCTTATACTTCTTGCTCTAATAGTAAGCAAAGTCCGTGTTCTCCTTCCCTACTTGAACTGCGGGTGTCGCTTTTTGTGAAATGAGCCGGGACTGCAACTATTGTGAGGCGGTAACCCTAACTTGACTAATTAAGACAGATTGTCGGTGAGGTGTCACAGTCGCGTTCGGCCTAAATGGTCCTTGAAAGTGGGGTAGAATTCTGAGATAATTACGAGTAGCGCCAAACTCTAAACTAAATTGAACTCTCCTCCTTTCTGTCTTCGTCGCCGAGGACTTTACCAACATTCATCAAGCATGCTCATGTCTGAAGTTCGAAGTAACATCGCTATAAGTTACTGATAAGGGGAGATTAAATTCCTGACGAAAAACAAACGAAAATATATACGGTATATTAAATGATACCAGATTCCAATAAGAAAATTTATAATAGTGCAGGTACGCTTACCTAAAACGATTAATTCAACGTCTTGACCTGTAAAGTTTGGTGGAATTATATTTTGTCAATATTGCAGGCCGACATTAAAATTGTAAACTATATCCTCGGTCACCGGCGTAGCTCAGGCGGTATACAGACGGACGTTTTTAGTGTTTTTGCGCATGATCTAGCTACAATCTTATGGAAAATCACTTCAGTCTATTGAATACTTCAGATAAAAAATAAAAGCACATTAAATTTCTGAAATATCAAAGTACTGTTTTAACATTAAGTTAAAAGAATTATTTCTTAAGGGAATAGAGTTGAAATAGCAATGAAATAAGAAGAAGAGAATTTAAAGCTGTTAAAAGTGTAGCTGACTTATCAGGAAAATCCTGCATCGTTGTACGGTAAACGGCCTCCAGTTTGAATTAAGAAATAAATTATTTTATACTATATAGCAGTGGTATTCAATATTTTTTGCCAGCGTACCCCAAAATACATTTCCTTACCTTCGTATTCCCAAATTGCATTGCTATTTTATAAGGGATAACAAAAGACTACGATTAATATTGTATACAAAAGAAATTATTATTATTATTATTATTAGTATTGTTATTATTATTAATATTATTATTGTTATTATTATTGTTATTATTATTATTATTATTATTATTATTATTATTATTATTATAAAACAGTTATTCATGCAATAATAATAGTAATGTATTATGTAAAATGTTATTGGAGCTAGGAAAAACAAGTGTTGATATTGCAAAAGAGAACATTTAACTGTAATAATCATTTATCAAGTATAATGATGTAAATATCAGCATATTTACATACGAAGTTAGTGGGATGCATACTCCTTGAGACAATCCGGCATATTTCTTGAGGTACGCGTACCATAGATTGAATACCACTGTATTATAGTATAGAAGTCAATGACGGAAGTAGCCCCACTCGTGGCTACTTCCGTCATTGACTTCTAGCAGAATGTGGTGCCCACAAGTGGCGTGGTAACACGTTAAAGTACAGAGTGTCCAACATGCCCGACTGTCCAACAGACCCTAGTTCACCCTACTATACTATAAACTATTTTAGTAGAAGATATAGCATTTACACCTACAAATTCTTTTTCGAAACATTATAGGCTACTAAGAGAGGAAAAAATGAAATATTCTCAAAATTTTACTTCCGTAAGCTGTATTCATTCATAATTATTTATATGCCCAAGGACAGGTCTTTCACTGCAAACCCAGCATTCTCCAATCTTTCCTATTTTCCGCCATCCTCTCAGTTTCCGCATACGATCCATAATTATATCTTAATGTGTTTTCTTCACCAAATCCTCCAAGTAGATGCTGAACAGGATAGGTGATAAAGGGCATCCTTGTCGTAACCCTCTCCCTATTCCACTTCCCTCTGATACTTCTTCTCCTATCCTGCCTTTGACTCGTTGTTTCATAACTACACAGGTTACTGAATAGTCTCCTCTCTTTCCAATCTACACGAATTTTCTTCAGGAGTCAATCCACTCTGTCATAAGCCTTTTCCAAGTCCACAATTACTACATACACTTCTTTATTTTTCTTTAGGTATCTTTCGCCGATTGTTCGAAGCAGTTCAATTGCAAATTAAGGTGCAATTAAAATTAAGGTGACATTTAACATTTAATTTTTTAAGGTGACATGTATTTATTTAGCATGACGAGTTACTTCCTTGGTTTGAATTGTAAATTATTTAAAAATAGCGTGTAAGAGGGCCTTAGTCTAGAAATGTTTAGTTTAAATGTAGTTTTGTTTATAAGTATGCATAAGGGTGTAATTATTTGACTTATTTGAACTGTTGTATCAGTGAAGCGAGGTGAGTCAGTGAAGTTATGGTTTTACAGTGCAGTGAATAGTTCCGATCAGTGATAATTTATAGCGTCAATGAAATGTGTTCTATAGTGTCAGTGAAATGTGTCCTAAAGTGTCAATGAAATGCGTCATAGTGCCACTACAGTGAGTGAGATGAGAGTAAAGTGAAAGACTATTGAAACTTATGTAGTATGTAGGTTGTATTGTAAAATTAGGTATTTTATGTTTTATTATTAATTGTAATTATTGTGTTAAATTGTATTGTGTATTCTTATTGTATTGTGTATTGTATAATTGTATTGTGTATTGTAAATTTTATTGTGTATTGTTTATCATTTTATTGTGTATACCACTGCCACCGGGTGCTTGCCCACTTGCAGTGTAAATACATACATACATACATACATATATATATACATACATACATTTATCTCTCGTACGTTCTCCCTTAATTTAATAGAATAGTCAATATAGGCTACTATATGGGGCAAGCAGTGACAAAAACGCGGCTGACGGCAGACTACACTTTACGTTGGAACACTCTGTATTAAAGGAATTTGTGGATTATTGTTAACATTAACTTTATTAGTAGTAGTAACAGGCGTATTGGTGTCAGCAGCAAGTCAGTGGCGGCAGCAGTAATACCAGTAGTGGGAATAGTGGTGATAACAGCAACGGACTGTTACAGTAATGTATTGTGACATTGTGAAGGAAGCCATTCCAGTACGGAGCAACTATCATATCCAGATAGACTACTAAAGAGTAATTGAGCGCCTAGTAGAAAGTACGGAAGGGAGAAAGGATTTTTTTCTCCTTTAGTTGAGCATTAAGTTAACTGAAGGTTTAGTAGCAATTAATGTGGATTACTTTCCCTGGATAAGAGCGCCTTGACCTAGACATACAGTCTGTCCCGAGGCCGACCGCCCAAGAAAGTAGACAGATGACTGGTGTCTTACGGATAGTTGCGAAACATCGATATGAAAGCAGTTAGGCAGTAAAGGCATGTTTTTTGGTCAAATTTCTACTTACATAATCTGAAAAGCGTGCAGATGCTATAAAACCACTCACGTCTTTGAAAAAAAGATGCCTATTATGTATTCAGTTAATAAAGATCTAGGAAATAAGTATTATGCAACATTTCACGTATGACTGGATGCTTGCACAAAAATGCTCGATGAATACAGACCGCGATAAAAATTTTCCCGGGTTCGATTACTTAAGTCCGTGCAAATCAATCTCCCTTCCATAGGATTCTTATATGCTGTCTTAAACAGTGGTTTCACGCCGGGATAAGCAGGCAGTGATGACTGTGTCTAGTGTTGCTTAAGAAGTTACCAACAGAGTTACAAAAACAAAGCTTAGAAATAAAGTTGATCTTTCATATTTCAGGTTGAGTACGACTCAAAATAGTTACTTTATATCTAGGCCCAAAATTATACAACAAACTGCTTGATAACTTAAAATTATTAAATAATATAGCTTTTAAATCAAGAATTCATAAATGACCTCATATTCAATTGATGAGTTTTTAGATTTGAAAAACATGAATATATGAGTATGAGTTTTTAATACATTACAACATGTTTTTATGATATCGAAAACTTGAATGTCATATGTTTTAAAACAAGATTGTGTTGGTTAGTTATAAATGTATTGTACCTCACTTACGAATTTTTAGATAAGTTTAAACATATGTAGCTAGTATTCTCAAGAAATCTAACCGAAGGTCAAAAGAAAGCGTACAAAACCTTTGTTCGCCCAATTATGGAATATGGAGCAATAGGTTGGGATCCGTACAGACAAAACCAAATCGATTCAACAGAAAAGGTCCAACGCAGGGCTGCAAAATATGTCAAAATGGGAAGGGGACATGGTGAAGTAAAAGACTTAGGGTGGGAATTTCTCAAATCAAGGCGACGAAAAACAAGACTGACCGCATTGTTTAAAGCACAAATGGGACACAAAGCATGGACCGATATCAATGCTAGGTTAGTAACACTATCATACTTAGGCAGGGATGACCATATTAGGAAGTTTAAATGTAGAAAACAAAGAACGGACGTGGCAAAATTTTCTTTTGTTAACAGCACAATAGTAGACTGGAACAGCTTACCTGCAGCAATTTTTCAGGGTGGTCCTCTCAAAATCAATACATTTAAGGAAAGGTTGAGAAGATTAGACAGAAAATTTAATTGTATGTGCAGTGTAATTATCTAAGTTGTGTCGTGTAATTAAGTTGATATGTAATTAAGATGAAATGTAATTAAGTTGATATGTAATTAATTAAGGTGATATGTAATTACTTAAGTTGATAATAGTTGGGTTTAATAGAAATACTGATAAGTCAGATTTACTTTTGCTTATTGTAGGCGTTATTAGCCTATATCATAGTTTTTATTTATAGTCCTAGGTTTATTGCATCTATTTGATTATAGTTAGAATTAGATTTACGTTTATTTCATTTTTTCCTGCAATTATTGTAAATTTTATTAATATTTATTTTAATGTTATTATTGTATATTATTTATCACTGCCACCGGGTGTATACCCAATTGTAGTTTAATAAATACATATATACATATATATTGTTATGTAATAAGCCTATGTAAGTTTGTATATCTGTATTTAAGTTTTACACTGTCTATTGGCTGTGTGGAGCTCAATGGCAATAAAGATATCACATTACTAATTCTTACGCGAATGAGAAAGGAAAGTATTTTTGAAAAACTGATTGTGGCTAAATAGTTGTAGAACTGATAATAATAATAATAATAATAATAATAATAATAATAACAATATTTATTTATTTAAACTGGCAGAGTTAAGACCATAGGGCCTTCTCTTACACTCTACCAGGTCACAAAGTATACAAGCAGTGAAAATTTAACAAAAAGTTAAAGAACAGAATACTAACATATTACAAAAAAATAACAGCATAACAAAATCGACACTAAACAGCATAAAAATAATATTATATTAGAAAAACGAAAGTAAAATACAGATCTAAGGACTGGAATATAATAAAAGCAATTCACTTAGTACAATTAATAGTTAATAGGGAAAACGTAAGGAAGAATAAAACAAAAATGGAATGTAATAAAATAATAATACAAAATAAAAAAAATAACGGTTTTGAAAAAAAAAAACCGTTTGGAAAAACTGTTTACCAATCACTCAGTTCCTTAGGGGGAGGTACTTAAATCGGCACATTCTTGCTAGGCATCGACCATGTTCCTCTGGATATAAAGCCAAACGCGCTCATCCTTGAAACACGGCGGAGGTTATAATTTCATTATTAAGATCACATTAATTCAATTTCCTGGCCTTTCTTTAGGGAGACGGGGAGATTGAAAGATACAGCGATGACTTCATATCAAGAAGCCAATATGAAAAGAATACAAGAGGGGATTACTGGAGGAGATGAGAAAGTCCCCTGCTTCATAGACAGCCAGCCCCTCTCTTGAGGTTTCTGGTGCGCCAACACCGGGTTAGGAAAGATAATTGACTTTGGGAGATCTCCCAACCCTAACCTCCCTGTCGCATTAGCAGTGATTGTTCAATCTGCAGAACGCCAGCAGTATTATATGTTGTCCATTACTGTCCTTGCTGTCCAACATAGCTCGGCACATGAAATACAGTAATTTTAATAAAAAGTCAACTACTCTTTATTTGACATCAAAAACACGCAATGGTCCATTTCAATTTAGTAAATTAACTGAATTTCTTCATGATTTTCTTGTATTACGTACAATAAACTGAAAAATGAAGCCAATACAATTTTCGAAGATATAATTGTGTCATTTGTTACATCGCTGAAGTAGCCTATGCTGTCTCGGACGAACAGGACACGTATTCTTGCTCTAATATTAACCTTGTTGCAGAATATTTGGTTTATTTTTGCACCTGGAACAATTCCATAAGAAGGTAAAACTAGCTAGAGAACAAATCTGGACTGTATGGTGAATGTTTCAACACTTCCTTGTGGAAATCGAAGGGAAATTGTTGTGAAAGGCCCGTTGTGAAGCTTGCGTCTGAAAGCGAACATTTCCACTTTTAATGAAAATGGAGTTTCATATCATTTTCGTATAATTCGATTGATGTTTCAATTGCTTTGAACCAAATACGGATGAAACCAATGTTGAAAGGGCTTTGAAACTGCTGTTTGCATTCAAAAGCGAACATAGTAGAAAATGTCCTTGTCTTATTCTTCAGTCTTTCTTCTTCCTACCAAACATGGACATATCCCATTGTTTACTTATGAAGATATAAAGTAATCCATAGAAACACCGACAAATGTAATCAATATTTTCGCTAATGAGTGAAATTTACTCTCTATTCGAGCCTGTAGCATTGGCTTAAAGTTTTCTATAGGCACTAATATGATTGGTGAAATAAATATGGGATCTCGGAAGAGAAAGATTTTTGGAAGAAAATTATATACTGAGATTAGTTTAGAAGCCTTTAGATAAATTTGCCTGTAGAGTTAAAACTTTTCCAGTACCGATATGTTAGTCAATACGAATAAATATAAAGGTCTTGACGAAGTTAAAAATAATTTTGTTTGAATCAAAAATAGTATATTTTCCAACATTTCATGGAATTTCAACCCATGTACCGGATGTTCAAGTTGAGGACGAAAATATATTCTATCTCAATAGAAGTAACTATTTATTATAAACACAAATGTTAATGGAATTTAGAATGAAAACTGGAAAATTACATTTTTTTACTACTTGAAATACTGATGAGATAAATATCTTATTAATACATTCGATTAGTAGTATTTCTTTTTCTGGTTTGTTCTTTTAATGTGAGTGCGAATTTCAATTTTTCTTGTTTCCTGAAAAAAATTATGACATGGATATGTCCGCTTTTGGACGGAAGCTCCACAATAATTATTACTGTAATACCATACTGTATTATTTATGTATTTTATGTTGTATTCTGTCCAATTAGTAGCCTTAAATGCGACAGAAACGCCTCCAACCAGATGTACTGGTTTCTTTAAGTAAGAAAAAAAACTATAGCTACTGTGCTATCTTTGTTCTATTCACAAAACAATTTTACCTTGAAATTTTCATATACATGAATGTAAGTTTGCTGAGAGTGAAATTATTGTAGGCCTAATATTAGTTAATTAAACTCTTCTTCTTTTGATAAATCAAAATCCTCATGACCTGAAAGTCGGCCATATCTCTTTAGGGTATTAGAGCAAACAGCAATAGCCACTGGAGGTAAGTATTAAAAGTTCTTGTTAGCGTGTAATAAACATCGAAGACTTTTACTACGTAAAATGTGGGTTAGTTGATGAAACCTTCGATAAATATAGAATTATCAGGAATGTTCCGATGAGGAGAATAGCAATAATTTAGCTGTATTAAATTAGGGGAATATACCTGAGTTGGCAACACTGTTAGTAACAGCACAGTCTACTATATACAGTCACGAAGCTTGAGTTTTGAGGGTGCTAGAAACAATAGACTGTGCCGGTACTACGAGGGGCATCCAGAAAGTAAGTTTCCGATTTTTTCCCCTTGAAAGTAAACGTAATTAGCCGTGTCAATTGCGCATGCGTAACAGATCTATGATGTATCAATCATATGCCAGCCGGACAGGTCCCGCCTGGTGCCAGTAGCGTGGCAGCAGTGGTTCGAAATGGAAGCTCTTATTCCTTCTCCCGCCGCCTCGAGGTTCGGTCGGTGATAAAGTTCTTTAATGAACAAAGCATTGCCAGCTCTCATCGGCAGCTGTCAGGTCTCTCCCTCTCTCCCCTCCCCTCCCCCTCAACTCCGCCTCCCCCTCCCCTCACCCCTCTCTCTCGGTCTCTCTCTCTCTCTCTCTCTCTCTCTCTCTCTCTCTCTCTCAAGAAATTCCTGTCCTCCGGTAAGCGTTTTGGCAACGACGAAGAGCTGAAGACGTCTGTCACACGCTGGTTCCATTCACAGGCGGCAGAGTTCTACGACAGAGGGATACAAAAGTTGATCCCACGATACAAGTGTCTCAATTCTGATGGTGGCTATGTTGAAAAATAGCTGAAACATTGCTGTATCTGTTGCCAATAAATGTTTTCCTGAAAGTGTGTGTTCTTTAAAAAAAAATAGGGAAACTTACTTTCTGGATGCGCCTCGTATTTTCCATTGTCTGTAATGAGGCGATATTAGCGATCCTAGTGGTGAGCAACTATTTAATGTATGCATATTTACTACGTATTGAGCTTCGTGACTGTATATACTAAACTGTGGTAACATCATGACTTCACACCTCCACGCTGTGCACGCTGGTCCTGTTTCAGCGCTATATAAACCAATAAAACAAAACATGGAAATATACGCAGGCGTAGTTTTCTCTCTGTGTGACGTCCGATGGCTAAAAAATCACACGAAGTACCAACACCTTCCTACGTGAGACAAAGAAACCAAAACATCCGCCATTGTATACGTGTAAATCTCGAACCTAAATTTGCTCCGCGGTGCGTGACTGCACACAGACTCTCGCCGTCATGAATTTTTATTATCGTTTTGGCAATGCGGAAGCAACACTTTTGTTGTAATATATATACACAACCTCGAGTGACGTAACACTCCGTCTGTTTCAGATTTCTCGCCTCCACTCAAGTATCTCAATAGACGGTTTTTCCCCCCCCCTTACAGCTGCTGCAAAATTCCACAAGCAATTTTTCATAAGGTCCAATTCTCTACTGAACAGACGCGGTATTGATCCAGGGTTCTTCTTCACTGATTTGACGCAGCTTTTCGAACCTTGGTCAGTGAACCGAGTAATACACGCACGTTAAAACAAATACTTCCTAACTGTCGTGGAACTGAAGTAATACAACAACGTGATAGAAAACTTTCACTTAACATAGATCGGTGTGCGATCTCAATTGTTTTCGCGGTCCGATGACCCAATTTCTGGCATGAGACGCAGTGATAAAGGTTAATATACAATATTTTTTTTATTTATGTATTCGTCAACCAACTTTAGAATTTCATAGTTGCGATGGACTTTTACATTTCTCCTTTTCTAGCCACCATCACTTTAATATCTCCCCACATACCATACCTGTTCATTGAATATTATTACTAACATTCTATCTTTTTTCTTCACCATCATCTTATATAATACTTATCGTCTATTTGTAACCTCATTGTTTTGTGTTAATATATCCATTTACAATATTTCCCGTTCAATGCATATCCTTCCACTTTAACTGCATTGCTATTTACCCTTCCCTATCTATCCTCTTCTATTCTCTGTCCTAACTAGACTGTCTCCCTTCCATTTCCTCCTTTCCTATTACATAATGCATATTCCTTTGATTTAGTACTATTGTTATGATGATGATGATGATGATGATAATTATTATTTCTTGATTCTTAAATCCACCTACTCTTATTCCTTTTTCCCAGCTAGTTTTCCTATTTTTTGTGTACAATTTCATTTTCTCTATTTTACAGCACTTACATAGTTTATTATTTCCAAACTATTCTCTTCTACAGGTAGGCCTATATCAACTTACATACTTATCCCTTCCTTTTGGATTCTACTCCATAATTTCTTCTTTTATTGCTTCTTTCCTTATACAGACTTACGTCTAGAATACTACTACATTTTTAATACTTCTGCTGCAACTCCCAACTCAACAACATTGATTCATATTAATTTCCAATTCACTTAATTTCATTACTGGTGTCTTTCTTTCATCTCTCATTTGATTAAAGGTGAATATACAGTATTAATATAAATATCAGCACTATTTATAATAATAATAATAATAATAATAATAATAATAATAATAATAATAATAAATAAAATATACATTATGGTTTGTTTAATGACGCTCGCAGAGGTTATATCAGCGTCGCTGGTGTACCGGAATTTTGTCCTGCAGGAGTTCTTTTACATGCCACTAAATGTACTGACATGAGCCTGTCGCATTTAAACACACTTAAATGCCATCGACCTCGGCCGGGATCGAACCAGCAACCTCGAGCATAGAAGGCAAGCGCTATACCAATTACGCTACCGAGGCCAACTATAATAATAATAATCCAAACAATTATAAGGTCATGGCCTGTTACAGTCTCAATGAGTCATTCTCGGTCAAGAGGGCTATATAGAGTCCTTTTCTTCTCGGTCCAATTTTTTGGGACTGATCGAAGATGTCTTCTCCTGGGGACGGTATTGAAGCATGGCTTTTCGTTAAACATGGTTTTTCCACTGCAGCTAGTACTTGTTTATAAACTGTGAGACTGGTTAATAATAACAATAATAATAATAATAATAATAATAATAATAATAATAATAATAATAATAATTCCAGGTACGACAGCCCATGAAAGACCATTAATCCCAATGAAGCAAACGGCAATCGAGAGACGAAGGAGCAATGAATCCAACGTGACCTTGAGTCGTAGCAGGCGACGTCATCTAGTGATACGCGAGAGTGGGGAAGTTTAGGCACAAACTGGCTGGTCGCGCGGCAGCTGAGGGAATGTAACTCGAGAATGCGAAGTGATAGAACGTTCGCAGTGGTGCCAAACGATTCGTAACGAACCAGGCTATATTCTCAATTGAGCAAAAATCAGCAGTCGAGAAGGTGAATTGGAAAAATTTAAGTGTAGCTGGAAAATTCACAATGTCGAGACATATGCAGCTGGCGTATAAGTAACGGCTAACAAACGGTAGAGAACGATGGTTGCTATAGCAACCGACATGTTTACTCTCAATGCATAAAAGATGGCTACACAGCGAAGATGTGTCGGGTTTTCAGGACATCTGGAAGGAAAATACTTTCATTATTATCAGTACTGACATTTATCTTGACAGCAATTCTTTCAGCCACGTATTCAAGCACAAAACTTGTGGCTACTGCAATTTTTTAATAGAATTCTCCACGAATCATTTTCTAGAATGCGACCAAAATGTTTATCAAATTTTATTTTTGAAAGTCTGCCTCTTTCCTAGTCTCTGTTTCACATCCTGGTGGATAGATCCACCTTCTCCGATCGAGTTCAGCAGCATTTCCTTTCCGTTCACAGCTGTGGGTCAAGTAAGATATGAATCGCTAGGTAGAGAGGACATAGGCAAACAAATGATGTTTCCCGTCTAACAAAGTATCACATCACTTCCAGGCGTTAAGCACGGAGGACTGGATGAACACACGTGCAATCACGAAGTCGGACATGAGGTGCATTCGAATATTATCTGATGGCAACAGCTGCTTCAGCTGGCTGAACTCCAGAACACAATCACGAGAGACAGGTAGCCGCCAAATAAAACAACACAATCCTATTTCCATGAAAATGAAGCCAACGGTGCATTCTGTCATCTCCTGGCCTTTCCGCACCGGGCTGGTGTTGACCCAACGCCTTCGTGAAGCCACGCGGATTGTGACGGCCATATCGACCCGTCTTGAATTAAACTACAACAAAGGTTGTCAGGGCTGTACTAGACTCTAGCATTTCACACTGACGAATCTGGGACAGGCCACAAAAGTATGTCTAAAGTACATTATTTACAATTTACATGTTAACGAAAACCTAGCAATAAAACTTAATTCAGAATTATAAACAGTTTATTTAATTCTAAGATGTCTGCTTCATTATAATTTTCTATATTTTTACATTTGTAGATTTTGAAAATACCTTTTACTGGGAAAATCGTAAGGGACACGTTATATTATGCGAATTCTCTTTAACAAGGGAGTCTTCTCCGACATCAGATCGAAACTACAGTTGAAAAACTTGCATCTGAAGCTGCGCTAGGGCGTAAATTCGATTCCCGCTTGGACTGATTACCTGAAGTTTATTTCCGAGTTTTCCTCAATTTTAAGGCGAATGTCAGGTAATCACATGGCGAATCCTCGGTCTCATCTCACCAGACACTACCTCGCTATCACCAATTTCATCAACGCCAAAATAATAACGTAACAGTAGTTGTAACAGCGTTGTTAAATAACGGAGAAAAAAGTCACAACTTACTTAAAATTGTGTTTTGGAAATGTTATGTTTTATTTAACGACGCTCGCAACTGCAGAGGTTACATCAGCGTCGCCGGATGTGCCGGAATTTTGTCCCGCAGGAGTTCTTTTACATGCCAGTAAATCTACTGACATGAGCTTGTCACATTTAAGCACACTTAAATGACATCGACCTAGCCCGGGATCGAACCCGCAACCTATAAATTGTGTTTTGTGCAGTCGTTGAACACTAGTGCATAATTTTCTTTCCCAGTCTACAGATATCGAGTACGATATACTTACAAGACTAAAAACAGATTGTTTCTGTTTGGTCTAGAGACCTAAGTAATGATGAAAGGTAAACCCGTGTCAAGCACGTATGTTACAATAGTAGCTATTGAAATACAGGTAGTAAATAATTTTTGAAGGTTTCTCTCATATATTTCAATTCGTATTCGTAATCAATTGTTTTTTTTTAGAGTTTTCTTTGCAGTACGTCCCTTGTACGATCTTCCAAGGGGCATTTCGACCTATAATTCTGCAAGTTTCGTTTGTCAGCTCAACTCATCCTGCATAAGGGTTTTCCGTGGTTTTCCTAAGGAGCTAAGACAAATGCCAGGATGAGCCCTAAAAGAACTGGGCCACGGACCTGCATTCACTTCCCCAGACATTGGTAACGGCTCAAAATTAATAATTATTCACATCTAACTCGGGCTCTAACAGAATCTAATCGTCCCCTTCTATAGATCAATAGAGTCATCAAAGAGGCAATTGGCTATTACCATTAAGATGATTAATTCCTACGCGTTCGAATCTTCAAACAGCCAAATTGGCTATTACCGTTTCGTTGCCTAGAGCCTAGACTTCGACCACTTCTCCTCCTAGTTGGTACCTTTGCATTTCTAACTCCTCTAGCTCGCTGTACTTTCCCTCCTTCCCCCGTATGTTGTAGCTAATAAGTTACGGCCATTTTCGGCTTCCGTCCCTCCTCGAAATTTTCTAGCGCTCCTTCATGGGAGCGGCGAAACCCGAAGTGAGACAAGTGGCCAACAGGTTTGGAGCTCACATATTCAGTTTTTCACAGCTCCAACTCTCTTGCAAGAATGTGTTTTCAAGTAGTCGACCTGATTGGCGAGTTGGTATAGCACTGGCCCTCTATGCCCAAGGTTGCTGGTTCGATCCCGGGCCAGGTCGGTGGCATTTAAGTGTGCTTAAATGCGACAGGCTCATGTCAGTAGATTTACTGGCATGTAAAAGAACTCCTGCGGGACAAAATTCCGGCACATCAGGCGACGCTGATACAACCTCTGCAGTTGCGAGTGTCGTTAAATAAAACATAACATTTTTTTTTTCACGTACCTTTAAAGTTTCTCCTCCCATTTCCCTCTCATTCATTCCCCCCCTAATTACCAGTGTCAGCTCAAAAGAGATATATAGAATGCCTTCCTTCTTAGAAATAATAAAATCATCATTTTGCCTCTGGCACATTTTTCTTCATTTATATGAGAAATATAAACGAACACTACAGTATACATACATTAACAGAAAAAATACTTAATCATGTGGTTGATATGACGCAAGAGCACCACTTTGGATAACCCACGACAATCACGAAACAGTGTTAACTATTTTATAGATGTAACTTCGTACTATTAGACTACCCGGCGTAGGTGTATGGTAAATGGCAGAAACATGTAGACAGAATGACTGTAAATACAAGGTGGATCATTTATGGGTAACTACTTCTAATTTGGTATTACTAATTTTAGTAACGAAAGTTATGGCGAAAAAATGAAGATAACTAACAATAACAGAATTGGTTCTTGCCCTATTTTCATCTACTTGAAAGTTTTTCCTTTTCCTTTTCATTTTCATTTTCATTAACTTATATTCTTCCTCATCTTTAATCTCCTCCAAATTTTATTTTCTTCATTCTCCAATTTCACCTACTTTTTCACCTTCTCCAATTTGTCTTTCCTCTTTTCCTCCATCTGCTTCAACTTCACTTCAACTCTCAACTTCCTCATCGATTTCAACTTCTCTTTCACTTTCAACTGCTTTATCTACTTCAATTTCTCGTCCAATTTCATCTTCCCCATTTAACTTCAATTTCTTATATGTTTTCAACTTCTCCATTTTAAACTTCTTTACCAATTTCATCTCCTCCATATTTTTCTACGTCTCCTCTATTTTCCCATATTCTTCAAATTATCTTCCATTTCAATTTCCCTATCTTCAAATTCTCTCATTTAAAATTTCTCCATCAACATATCCCCATTTAAACTTCTGCATCTCCTTGAACCTCTCCATCTTCAACTTTAACTTACTTCTATACTTCAAATTCTCTTTCATTATCAATTCCATCTCATCACATCTTTCAATTTCTCCTTCTTCACTTTCTAAAACTTATCCCTTTTTATTTTCTTCAATTTATCTTGCATCATCTTTCCCCGCCCCTCATCGTTAATCTTCTCTAAATTCTCAATTCTTTCTTCTTCTCTAACTCTGCAGATTTTCCTTTTTTATATTTTCCAGTTTCTTTCATATCTCCTCCAACGTTCAAAATATAATTTTATAGTAATAGTTCAAAGCCACCGGTGTAGCTTAGTCTGCAGCGCTTGCTTGCCTGCTAATACAGGGTTGCGCTCGGGCGTGAGTTCGATTCCGCTTGGGCTGATTAACTTACTTACTTACTGACTTTTAAGGAACCCGGAGGTTCATTGCCGACTTCACATAAGCCCGCCATTGGTCCCTATCCTGAGCAAGATTAATCCAGTCTCTACCATCATATCCCATCTCCCTCAAATCCATTTTAATATTATCTTCCCACCTACGTCTCGGCCTCCCCAAAAGCCTTTTTCCCTCCAGCCTCCCAACTAACACTCTATATGCATTTCTGGATTCGCCCATACGTGTACATGCCCATCTCAAACGTCTGGATTTAATGTTCCTAATTATGTCAGGTGAAGAATACAATGCGTGCAGGTCTGCGTTGTGTAACTTTCTCCATTCTCCTGTAACCTCATCCCTCTTAGCCCCAAATATTTTCCTAAGAACTTTATTCTCAGACACCCTTAACCTATGTTCCTCTCTCAAAGTGAGGGTCCATGTTTCACAAGCATAAAGAACCGGTAATATAATTGTTTTATAAATTCTAACTTTCAGATTTTTTGACAGCAGACTGGATGATAAAAGCTTCTCAACCGAATAATAAAAGGCATTTCCCATATTTATTCTGTGTTTAATTTCCTCCCGAGTATCATTTATATTTGTTACTGTTGCTCCAAGATATTTGAACTTTTCCACCTCTTCAAAAGATAAATTTCCAATTTTTATATTTCCATTTCGTACAATATTCTCGTCACGAGACATAATCATATACTTTGTCTTTTCGGGATTTACTTCCAAACCTATCTCTTTACTAGCTTCCAGTAAAATTCCCGTGTTTTCCCTAATCGTTTGTGGATTTTCTCCTAACACATTCACGTCATCCGCATAGACAAGCAGCTGATGTAACCCGTTCAATTCCAATAATAATAATAATAATAATAATAATAATAATAATAATAATAATAATAATAATAATAATAATAATAATAAGTTTCTTAGAGTCATTAGAGGATATGATAATGAAGCAATGGCGAAATGAAAACGAAAAGAGGAAGCGAAATAGTCCGAGTAGATCGCATCATAGTGGCTATGGCTACCATAAGATTCCGAGTTATGATTAATATCTAATCCTGGTCCTTCGAAAGGATAGCCTGCTGAGCTACGACTCTACTCTGTATTTATAACAGACAGCTTTGTGATGGATTTTAGCGCACACTGGAACAGTGCAGAGAACCAAACTGTGCGATCGCACGTAATTTTACAGCAAGCGTATCAAACTAGACGCAAAACAAGATGGCCGATGAAAACTTTCCTTGGACTATAACTCATATCTGTCATCGCATTAGTCCGCACGTGGACTTGGTTCTGTCAGATCGATAAACGCGGCTCTCTTGCAGCCGCAGCTATTACAGTGTTACTGTGTACATCCCCTCCACTTGGCAATCTGGAGGTTTTGTCAACATTACCCAATTATTTGGCACCCAGCCGTGGCTCCGTCAGCTTATGGCTTCTCTCCAAAGGGACCAGAATTCGATTCCAGCCGCATCCTGTGACATTTGTAATAGATACAGCTGCTATGGGTCACAGGTTACACCGAGATTTATATTCGGATTTTGGGCGTGGGTCAAGTGATTGCCACTAGATTAGAGATTTAAGCCTGGGTTTCTTCAGAGGTTTTATGTAACTGTAATGCGATTACAAGGCCTGCGAAATTAAGGTTAAAAAAAACTAAAAAAAAAAAAAAGCTAAATTCACTGTTCTTTGGGTTGCTGAATACAAAATAAACTGAGTTCAGTTTTTCTTTATCACGTAACTTATCATTTTTTTTTTCCAAACTTTTTTTTGGAAGTTTTAGCTAAATGAACGTAGCGTTATTATTATCCAATGTTTCTGTGATGTTTCTTAACCACAAACTCACCACAAATATAACAAAATTTACCTGGAGAATTCACACAACCACGGCTAGCCATGTTTCACAACTCAATAAGAGAGAGAGAGAGAGGGAGAGAGAGAGAGGGAGAAGGGGGGAGAGAGAGAGAAGTAATTCGTCCGGCCTTAATTAAGGATGACACGAGGATCCGGAAATTAATAGCAAAGAAATATAATTAATTAAATATGAATATTGTTATAAAAATAAAATGTAATAATTAAGCACCATCGATTATCAATTATAAAATAAAATCTTAGAAGATGACTATAAAATTATACTTATAAATAAAAGATTGTATTTAAAATTAGCATATCCTTAATTAAGGCCTTCTGAGTGGTATAAATGAAACTATATAATCTGCAGGGAATCTTTAAGAATTTGCGAGATGATTTTTTGAATTTCAAAAGATGATGTTGATAATTGTTTTAAAAAATTAACTTATATGTAAATTCTCCGAGCACCAAAAAATAAACCTGTCACTGACCAATTGAAGAGAGGGATGTTATACTTGGCACTAAGGTAGGGAATACAAGGTTCATAAATGACCCTCTTTTCCTGATCAACCTGATGAGCTTGGTTTAGATCTCTCTCCATGCTTATAGTTGGATCTATGATAAAAGCCTTTTGTTGTTGCCTGTTTATTGCTATTATATCCGCTCTTCTGTGAGAGTCGTCTTCAGAAATGCAGTGGACCTCTTCGTGAACTTCTCAACCCTTGTTCCGAAGAAGACAGGCGATAGCTCCACGGACCCTATGATGCCTGTGGTTACGCAAGTTAAGAGGTTCGAGGTTACAGCATGACATAGCTTTCTAGACTTCGTTTGCAACGGTCGTCATTAAAGGTATTGTTGTGTCTGTCACATCCCCATTTTGTAGGGTAAGCGAAGGTATTAACACCATCAATTCAAAAAATGGGGTACAACTGACCAGAAATACGGACAATAATATTGATCTTTTAGATAGTGATCATTTGTAGCCTTTCCTATGGAATGTACGTTTTGAAAGAAAGTTGTAATGTCCTTCTTCATATTTTTACCAGCATTAGACAGGTAGAAACAGCGAGCTCCCTCGAGCTGTGGGCGGCATGGTGCTATACTGAATTACAAGAGAATACAAGGCGATATATGGCAATGGACACATGTGGCTAGTCTGTATGAACCTCCGTTTTGCCGCCAGGAATCAAACCCAGATCCGCTGGATTGTTAGCTGAGTACACAGAACGTACATAACAATAAATCCGTTAATTCTATTAAATCGACGTGGGGCTGCCTTAGGCGGAGCCCTGCGTATTCAGAGATAACCGTTGATTTAACCGCGCACAGAGAGAACAATGCAACAGCTGACGGCTTATAGCTAAACGCTGATTTTGCGAGTACATACGCGTACAGCGCATGAATATTAAACATCATATTATACGTTGCACAGCAATTAGTTTCATTCTCATATCTGGGAACTGCATAGCAACTTGCAGGAGAAAAAGTTGCTCATTGTTTATATGGGTCTATTTCCCTAAAGTACCACTACTCCGTTTAAACCCGAAGTTACTGCAGAGGAAAAAGAGGAAGCAGTTTGGTACTCTCAAAACTCGGAATTATACACTATGCATGCAAATAGGCTACTATAACATTACTTGACAGATAATTCTCGTCAAATAATGCTGACTTTGATTAAGTCTTGATTTAGCGAGATTAGGGTAAAGTTGCGTAATTCCGTGATACATTTTTTTCGCTGAATGTTATGGGATTGGGTATCTTGCTAGGAAGTTCACAGATGTCTCTAAAGTAGGCGAAAGATGCACTTTTTCGAGAAAGATGTCTGGCGCTATGGTTGAACGGCAAAACTTTGACTGACATTCAATTAAAAAAAAAAGTATCAAGGGATTATGGATATCACGGAATTAGGCAACTTTACCCTACAGATATTTTGAGAAAATGTAATTTTGGTTAAATATGATTGAAAAAAATATTTCGACAAGATCAGGGCGATGTTTTATGTGTAACTTCAGTTTGATTTGCGCGTGTAGGTATGTGTATATAGGCGTAATTCCGTGATACATTTTTTTCACTGAATGTTATGGGATTGGGTATCTAGCTTGGAAGTTCACAGATGTCTCTAAAGTAGGCGAAAGATGTACTCTTTCGAGAAAGATGTCTGGCGCTATGGTTGAACGGCAAAACTTGGACTGACTTCAATTAAAGAAAATTATCACGGGATTAGGGATATCACGGACTTAGGCAACTTTACCCTACAGATATTTTGAGAAAATGTAATTTTGGTTAAATATGATTGAAAAATTATTTCGACAACATCAGGGCGATATTTTATGTGTAACTTCAGTTTGATTTGCGCATGTAGGTATGTGTAAGCTTATATAGGGTGAGCCGTAAGTAATATCATTACTTCCAGGAAGGTTATTCTATGAGATGTTTCAAACAAAAAAAGTTTAATACAATTTCACATGTTTTTGCTTCCTTTTCGAGATAAAAATTATTTTATACGAAACATTTCATACAGTGTTTTGGAAAAGCAATTGATTTAATTCTCAATATGCTCAGTCAATTCAAGATAGAAGTGTATTATGATAATAAATTATTGAAGGAATTTTAGTCTTGTCCTTTAAATTTGCAGAAATTTGATCCGCATAAATGTAACTTTTCGTTCTGCAAAGGAATTTTACAATGTTACATTTATTCGGATCAAATTTCTGAAAATTTACGGGACAAATCTAAAATTATTCTTTAAAACATTTTTGTCATAATACACTGCTCTCTTAAATTGATTGAGCATATTGGGAACTCAGCCAATGGCTTTCCCAAAACACGCTATAAAATGCTTGACATAACACAACTTTTATTTCGGAAAGAAAGCAAAAACGAGCAAAATTGTATTAAGGAGGGTGACGGGCGAAATTTTGGTCATTTTCGGTCAAAAATATCATTTGCGTTTTCTTGTAAAAATAAATCAGCAATGTCTAATTTAGCCTACATATTGAGCAAGTCTCAATGCTCTGCGGTGCTCGAAAGCATAAAAATTACGCAATACTGTACATAAATGGCTGCACCCTTGAACTTCAATTCCATGCAAATTTTACAAGCTGTTTTCTCACACTTTTTTCCAGCATATTTCGTCAGGTTCGAAGTATAATGGTTCTTACAATTTTGATGCTAGGGACATGAAATTTTTACTGCAAGTTCTATATACTGTGGTTAACAAAACAGCGCATGGGGTTTATGATTAAACGAATACGTTTTGAAATAAAAAATGAAATATTCATAGTGGCTATGGAACATTTCTATTTTTAGGTGTGCAGTGGTTATAAAAATGTTTCCCCCCCTTGTAGTAAAGATATAGTAAAGCTAATGCGTGATGTTTTTCTAAATATGTCACTGATCTGCATTTTTTTTTCAAACATTTTACTGAAAAGTTGGGCGACACATTTCATTTTGAAAAATGCAAATATTTTTGTTAGTAACTCAGAAACTAATTCACTCACAAAAATGAAACTTCACCATAACATTATCTATCACACGATGATTATGTGTACAAAAAATTAAAGACATAGCTTGAAAGATGTAGAAAATATAAATTTCACCCATCACCACCCTTAAACTTTTTTGTTTTAAATATGTCAGAGAATAACCTTCGAAATTAATGAACTCGTAATCTCTCGTTTACTTTGAAGCCACGTTACCCCTAGATCAGTGGCCGTCAACACTCGCTGAACTAGATAACGGGTAAGAAGTGTATCTGAATATGCACCGTCATGTAGAAGGGAGAGGGAGGAAGTATACCCGCCGGCAGCAACGGATGCACGCTAGTGTAATGTATTATCCGCGGGTAAGGGACGCTAGCGCGTGCTGCCCTAGACATAAGTTCGAGGCAATAGTAACATTTGGAACACTGACGACAAATTATTGTCATTCTGCCACTGCATAATAAATTCGTTCACGTGTGAACCTAAGCTTTCACAAAATCAACTGAAGTCTTCCAAAGGGGATTGAGCGTATGACAGCTGGTCATTTTTTTGGCTAAGGTAATACATAAGGCTTAGTTATCGATCACTCTGTGTATGATACGGTACGGTGTAACAATTAATGAGAATTTGCACTATGTGAAACAACGTGAATGTCTTAATGTCGACCTTGAGTTCACTTTTCAGCTGGTCGGAACTTGGTATATTTATTTGATTTATAAAATGCGGCAAAAGTACTGGACACCCCTGTGTTTATTTCTCAGGTGATGGGTACTTTCTACTCGGCAAGATTAAAATGCTCCGTTTACTGAGTTACTTGGAAATGATGCCTCAATTTTTCAATCTCTGGAGGCGATACAGCTCGATATTGAATAACAAGGCGATTTCTAGTCCATTGCAACTCGGATCGGCGCGGGTGGGGTAATCTAATGAAGACTCCCACAAGGCAGGGAATTCTATTACGTCCATGGACTGCGAGTCTGCACGCGTGATGCCGGGTTGTCGACACACGCTGAGAGGCAGGTTGGGAAACGGCCCGATTGCACTGTTGTTCGAAACCAGCGCCTTTATTTTCCTATCGCCAGTTTGAGTTTGTGCAAGACGAGCATTCCACTCAATAGTATCATATTTCTCATTCGCTTTTAGAAGCAAGAAAGTCAACAAACCTTCAAGGATTGGCAAACCTCTCGGTCAGATTTCTGTTCTTGCTCACGTGAGAAATTCGAACCCACTCGTGTGCCGCATAAATTCTATTTTCTGCTTGTTGCAAAACAATGGAATTTGGACTATCCAAAACTGCATCTTCCACGGATTTGTAGTTAGAAACTCGCCAATTGCGGCAATGGTGAATAAGTCACGAAAGCGAAACTAATAAATGAACAATAATAACATCGGTTGTCAATTGCCGGGTACTTTTAGGCCCGATTATATAAACCATTTAATCTTAGATCAGAGGTTAAATTGATCCTTGTTTCAGCTGAACTTGGAATTTTGTGTTGTATAAAGTCTAATCTGAGATTAATTTGTCTGAAACTAAAGTCAACTTTGACTGAAGAAATTTCTCCGATTAAGTTAGATTATCCAAGTTCAGTTATTTCTTTTCTGTTTGAAATATACGAGTGAAAGATTGTGCAAATAAAATATCCATTATTATTAATATTAATAGATATGATAGGTACATTTATATACATTTTTTTTTTAATTTCTTGCCTTAATACACAAACAATCTTATATTTTATAAGGCTCTATCGTGTTCAGCAGTATCAAATAACATAACCTATAATTATATTATGTTTATAACAACCATTAATTATTAATGGCTATTAGCCTATAGGTACATTCATAAATTTTCAATTAACTGTATTACTAAACGAAAATTGTCGTTTTATAAAGCTTTATTATGTTTAGCAGTATCAAACACCATAACATGATAACAACTCGGAGAACAGTCAACCTTCTTCTTATTGTCCGCCATTATTTACATTGCACAAAAAACCAGTGTCTCCAAGAGAGTGTACGGAAAATCGCCAAAAAGTAGTTGTAAAGTCGCTAGATTTCTCATTACCAACAAAGAAAGATTAAATTTTGTCACTATGGGATGCTAAAAAGGTCGCTAAATCCCTATTTAAGCCATATAAAAGTTAAAAGAAATTATCGTTGAAAAAGAGTTAAAGTCGCTACATTGGCAACACTGAACAAACCCGTACAACATGGCCCGCGCATCACATACTTCACCTGTTTATGGGATGTTGCCAAATCCTTTTCACGTGAACTTAGATTGCATTTGAACCAAGGTAATTTGATCGCAGAAAAGTTTTATACAATAGAAGAAGTGTCTGAACTCAGTTCACTTTTCGATCTTCGATCAAAGTTGATCTTTAGTCAGGGAGTTTTAAACAATTGAGCCTTAGACTTCTTATTAAACGTATGGAGCTGTTAATGAATAGTCTGCTATGGTACCCACATATACAGGGTGTAACAGAAATGCGAGGAAAACTTCATGAATACATTTCTCATATATACAGAGAGGAAATGAAATAATCCCGGAGATTGTTACACTTAAATGAATAGAAAACCTATAGTACGTTTTGTGATTAAATGCACGCAGTCTGGCAACATCGCTGTCTCTTTGTTCTCGTAATAAAGATTAGTTCAAAATGAATCGGCCTACGTTTCTCGAAAAAATAATTTTTCCCTGAATGTTAACACTATTTTACTCAATAAGTACTATCCGCATGATTCTGATTTTTACTCAAACTGATAAGGAATGGTTGATACTTTTGCAGTTTTTCAATAAAATGGACGGTTTTCTTGCAAACTGAATAAAAAAGATTAACGCGTGTCGTTATTTCCTCTCATTAGAAAGTCTGGCAACCCTGCTGAAGTGACTAAGGGACGGAATGCTGCTATTCAGACCTGAGTTTGTGTGTGTTTCATAGTTGAGCCGACGATCCGTTGTTGCCAAACCACGAAAATCTTCAGCCTAATTTTCTAACCACGCACTTAGGCCTAATTACAATACTCACATGATTTTATTTATTTATTTTAATGTTCTTTTAATGCCACAAGGTTGTCTTTCGAAATTTCTGATCTCTTATCTGAGCAGTTGCTTACGTGCCCGAAAGGCGAAGTTACATTACTCCGATGATACGATAGGATGATCATGATTATGTGGCGCCAGGGGAAGTCTTAAATCTAAACTTAACCTAAATTCCAGGCTATGTATGAACACAAGACTGTGTTCTAACCGGGAATCTAATCCGGGACCTCATGAACTGTAGCCAGAAACTCTTTCATTGAACCCTTCAATCTGCAGAATTACATCACTTCTATTCTTTCCCCGCGTAAAAAGGGATTCGCTCCAAAAACATAGTTTTGTGAAAACTTGTTTATTTCATACAAAAAGAAACAAAACAAAGCGATTAAGACCCTTATGTTCAGAGAGCTGAGCTGCAAAGGGAACTAGACTTGTGAAGCGAGGGTTCTTTTTAAATTGAATACCTTTATTTCCGGGTCTCGGCGCGAGCTACAAACGGCCAAGTATCAATAACAAGCCACTGTTTTCCAGCGTCCCTATTGATCCAGTTTGTCACAACCTTCGCGAGTAACTGCATCGTTATCACGCATACAAAGAAAATTTGCCAGCGTTTCAGACTTGAGACCGAGTGACATATGTATAAAGAAACAAGAAAACGTTTCCTCCTTCATATATGCATATCCTCTCGAAAACATCACAATGAGCTTCCGTTACGTTTCATCGTGTGTAAAGACGTTTCAAAACATGCTCAAAAGTGTATATGCTCGTAAAATTCTCTCCTTTCGTTCAATAAGCCTGACCTACTTATAGCAATAAAGGACGCAAATAAAGTATGCTTAATAATATACGATGCAGTAGCACTGGGTACAAATGGCGAAAAGAAAAGCTAGCGAGATCTTGAAAATGTTAATAATATCACAATTGAAATTCAACACATGTTGAAAACTAAAATACAGGCTGCTTCAAAAATAGAGGGCATAATTTCAGGTATGTATTCCCCATATGTACGCAATACAAAAAGTTCATTACAACATATGTCCTAAAATGTTTGGTTTACGCCTACAAAACAGTGATATTCACCGGAAAGGTTTTCTTTCCGCAGTTACTTGCCTTTACAGCAGATGTTCAAAATGTCCACCTCCTGCTTGAATACAGGCCTCATATCGATGTCTCACGGCCCTGCGAACACGATCCCAAATTCCAGGAGTATTGCGTATTTCCTCACAATCTGCCACAATTCGATTCCGAAGGGATTCCATGTCAGGCACCGGAGACGAATACACCAATGATTTTAAATAGCCCCACAAATAGAAATCGATAGGGTTCAAATCAGGTGAGCGTGGAGGCCAAGCAATTGGGCCACCTCTACCTATCCGTCGATCAGGGTACTTCTCCTGGTACAAACGATGAGCCACCGCAGCATTGCCGTCCGCCTTACCGTACATGAAGTGCACTTCTGCCACCTGATTTGAGTACATGTCGCACAGTACGACGCCAAACACAACACTCAATTTATCCTTCGTCTCGGAATTAACTGTCAGAGTGTCCTCTGTTTAGGGGAGAGTCGGGTAATATCGGACAGTGAGTTTCTTTCATCTACCACACGATGATATTACCTGATTGACATGGTTACGTTCCTGTGATGTCGCATAAAGAAACGTAACCATGTCATTCAGGTACTACCATATGGTGGTAGATGAAAGAAACGCACTGTCCGATACTACCCGATGTCCGATACTACCCGACTCTCCCCTATATCTTCTGTCACGACACCTACCTGCGAGAAGAAAAACGTTCCGGTGAATATCACTGTTTTGAAGGCCATAACTCGGAAACCAAGATTTCCGGACACATGTTGTAAGGAACTTTTTGTATTGTCTACATATGGGGAATACATATCTGAAATTATGCCCTCTATTTTTGAAACACCCTGTATAATGAGCATGCATGTACAGTGTTCTCACGTGAATAACATACTCTGTAATATTTAATGTAGAATGCGTAGTTTAGTTTAAAAATAATATTGACTATTACACTTTTACTACGTCATACTACTTTTGACCAATAAAACGGTACGAAAGGACGTCTTTCAATCAATCATGGCTGCTTATCGCACAATTTTATCGCGTCCCTAGCATTTGTTTAATTTTATCGCTTCCCTAGCATTTGTTTGTTTTTATCACTACCCTAGCATTTTTTTTCTTTTTGCCAACATTTCAAACTGCACCGGTCTGGACGTCAAAAAACAGAAAATTACAAACCACTCCAGTCGATGCACAGCACTTTCAAATATGACTCGCTTTGGCATTGAAGAACAAGAATTAATAAAGATCACTGGTCATAGCTTTGCATCTTCCCTAACTTCCTATTTACAAATAGGAAATCCTGAATAAGTTGAGGGATACACCATGTACATCAACGAGTTCACTTCTTTTACGCACACGTCCAATAAAACATCAACTGAACCAAAAATCACTAAAACATTCAAATTTGAAAACTGTAATTGTTTCTTTTAAAATTATTCATGTTTATTTTTTATTTCATCATCCTTAATTAAAACTAATCTTGTTTATTTCATCATCCTTAATTAAAACTAATCTTGTTTATTTCATCATCCCTAATTAAAACTTTTCTAACACTTGTTTATATTATTTAGGTTATGTTACAGCTTCTGTTATAATATGATATTATGGATAGTCACGTATCAGAGATTGTTTAATACTAAGATTTATTGAAAATCATCTGTCAAGTGACTTTGATTACTGGGATCCGGATAATTGAAGTGGAATGCAACTGTTTTAATAAAAATGAAACTGAATCAACAAAACCTTCTTGACTAGTAACCGTCCACAGAGTTCAATGAAGATTCCATAGTTGGCACAACTGATAATAAGAAAACGGCTAAGCATAACACTCTACTGCCATCTAACGTAGGCCTAATATTTGTAATGTTGAGATGGTACAATAATACATTTGAAGACAGTTGTATTTTCGTCAGTCATTTAATATTTTATTGTATTGGAGAACTTCGTTACTTCTAATCTTTATATAGTTTCTTCTAATCATGTAATAGTCAATTAAATCCCGCTCGAGTTTTGATTTTCTCTAGATAAATCAAAATCTCTAGTGAGATTACTGTTGATAAAACTTAAGAAAAATTTAGTATGGCATTTAAAAAAAAGGGAACAGAAATTGAACTGACATGTTAGAAATTTTACTGTTTATTGTAGACATGTTTCTTAAAGTAGCTCAAAATAATAATTAAATAAGCTTACATAAAAATTCAAATATTAAAATAATTCATCATGTAAATGCTGTTGGGTTGAATAAATACTACACAAACTTTCATAATAAAATTTACTATTAGGTTTACAAAAAAAACATTAAAATTGCTTAGTGATGTACAGATAATGCATATTAAGCAAGCCAATTTTTATTTTCAGATGACCTATTGATTCTGAAGAAAAAATGTATAAATATACGAGGCGTGTTCTTAAAGTAAGTTCCGTTTTCAATTATAGCCGTCACATCGCTGCAATCGTTATTTTGCGCATGCATATTTTCTTCTTCAATCTTCAGACAAGCTGTGCATGCAGTTTCAGAGCTTCAGTCCGTGTGTGTGGTTAGTTGTGATCAGTTGAAATGTTTAAAGTGATCGAGCACCCCGCCGACTGTGAGATGCGCTCTGTTATCCATTTCTTGAATGCGAGAAACATCAAACCAGCTGACATTCATCGTCAACTTTGTGAGGTGTATGGTGATGATGCCATTAGTGATGGAATGGTCAGGAGATGGGTTAGGAAGTTCAAAGAGGGCCGCGTCTCTGTGCATGACGAGCAGCATACCGGTCGGCCATCTTTGGTCAATGACAATTTGGTGCGCGCTGTCGATGAAAAAAATCATGAGGACAGGAACAAATTGACCATCCCTCCTACAGCCCGGATTTGGTTCCGAGTGACTTTAATCTCTTCCAGCACCTCAAGAAGTTCCTCGGTGGTCAAAGTTTTGATGGTGACAACACCCAAAATCTCATCTCTAAATTTGGCTGGGAACAAATTGACCATCCCCCCTACAGCCCGGATTTTGTTCCGAGTGACTTTCATCTCTTCCTGCACCTCAAGAAGTTCCTCGGTGGTCAACGTTTTGATGGCGACGACACCAAAAATCTCATCTCGAAATTTGGCTGGGAACAAATTAACCATCCCCCCTACAGCCCGGATTTCGTTCCGAGTGACTTTCATCTCTTCCTGCACCTCAAGAAGTTCCTCGGTGGTCAACGTTTTGATGGCGACGACACCCAAAATCTCATCTCGAAATTTGGCTCGGAACAAATTGACCATCCTCCCTACAGCCCGGATTTGGCTCCGGGTAACTTTCATCTCTTCATGCACCTCAAGAAGTTCCTTGGTGGTCAACGTTTTGATGGCGACGACACCCAAAATCTCATCTCGAAATTTGGCTGGGAACAAATTGACCATCCCCCCCTACAGCCCGGATTTGGCTCCGAGTGACTTTCATATTCTCTTCCTGTACCTCAAGAAGTTCCTCTGTGGTCAACGTTTTGATGGCGACGAAGTGAAAACAGCAGTGCGGGAGTGGTTCGCATTGCAGGCGGGCGAATTCTACAATGAGGGGATAGAAAGACTTGTGCCACGACTCGATAAATGCCTCAATAATGGTGGAGATTATGTTGAGAAGTAATTGAAGTGTGGGGAATACAATGCAACAGAAATAGTTTGTAAATATCTTCCCGTTTACTTACTATACCCTTTTGGAACTTACTTTAAGAACACGCCTCGTATATAGCAAAATTATATCACTAACAAAAGGCGTACCTTCTAATGTCCTGAAATGTTCGAACATGACAGTGGCAACCAAATACATTAAAAACTTTCTGTTATTTCATATGAAAGACTAATCGCAAGATCTGTGCTAAATTCTTAAACGGTTAAAACAAGAAGGCAAGGGAGTGGAGGACAGCGAATAATTTTTAACAGGGTGGAACAAACATGAGAGACCTTCTTCTGCAGAGCGAACATCGGCGAATATCGAACTTCGGTATACTCGACAAATTTGAACCGAACATAACGCCTGTAATGCACGACGCTATTACCTTCCCTCTTAATAGACATAAGGCATTAAAGATATGAAATTGTAAGCGATCAAAATTTAAATTCAGTAGATTGGTAACAAACAAATTTTTATGGTTTCAATTACAACACAACTTTAAAAATTTTCCCCATTAACAAATTCAAATACAAAAGCAATAATCCTACATCACGTCATACAAGGAAGTTCCCCAATAGTAATGTTCGAAATATTTTTTTTTTCAGATGTTTTCCTCCACATCTACCTCTCTTGTCTTCCGACAGAGGGCAGTATCTTTTTTTGATTTTGTTATTTAATGACGCTGTATCAACTACTAGGTCATTTAACGTCTATAGGATTGGTGATAGCGAGATAGTATTTGGCGAGATGGGGCCGAGGATTCGCCATAGATTGTCTGACATTCGCCTTACGGTGGAGGAAAACCTCGGAAAAACCCAACCAGGTAATCAGCCCAAGCGGGAATCGAACTCGCGCCCGAGCGCAGCTTCATATCCATCAGGCAAGCGCCTCAGCGGACTGAGATACACCGGTGGCTGGGGGCAGTGTCTACGGCAGAGCTGGGGGTAAGCGCTCAGAGAGAAACCAGCTACGGACAGGTGGATAGGAACGATAAACATCGCAGAGATTCAGTGACGTGCTTTGTCTACATATGTACATAAATACTAATCCGAGGCGCTACAGCCCGTGAAGGGTCTAGACCGACCAGCCGGCTGCTGGCCTCACGCCCACATGCCGAAGCAGAGGTGGACGATCATCCAACCAGAACGGAGGTGTCGTGTGGTTATCAAGATGATCCCCCCAGCATGTACATAAATACTACATTTAATTTTCTGTTTAGAACAAATGTAAATGTAACTTACACATTTCACGCCACTGATCGATTCTTATGTCCACGATGAACACAATTGTGGGAGTAGAAGGAGACCGCTACCTGAAGATCATTCAAGCTAATGCATAAATCCCCCAGGCCTACTCTACAGAAATTCAGTGGGGTAGTCTGTCGTGAAAATGACGGATTTAGGATTATACAGAGCGTTCGCCTATGGGTGGGGCCAGGAAAGAGGCCTGCCTGCGATGTCTCCTGCGGGAATCGTCTATGCGTAAGTTTTCGCTTTCTATACTATACTCTGTAGAGTTTTAATTTTATAAGTTTTGCAGCAGTAAAGACCGATGTTTTTGAAACACTAACTTCCTGTGAAACACGTCTTAGAGATTTATTAGGAGAGCGTGTAAATTATGCACTGATTTCATCAATTTTTTCTCCCGTCAATACTCTTCGTTTTCGCTTAGGAATTGTAGCATTTATCGACCCTGTTGTCCTTAATTTGTTAACAAGACGTCTAACAGTTTCTCTACCCTGAATTGGAGCACCCGAATATTTCACTTCAAATTGCCTACGCGCCTCTCTACATGACTCTATTTTCACATATGCATCATACATGAAAACCTCTGTTCAAGCGTGAATTTTGCGTTTTGCATTGTTAACAAATTTTACCCACACGTTGAATATTTAAGCAACTGTGTCAAGAAACTGCACTGTACGTGTTAAATACTGCAACATCTGGCTCACAACTGATAACTTGTCGACCTTGATGTCCTTGATTGTCGAGCGTGTCTCAACAACTGCGCGCACAAAGCGGCGTATCAGTACATGCCGCTTTCCTGGCCTCACTCGTAGGCGAACGCTCTGTATAACTGAATGGAAAGTGAATTTTAGTCATTTATAATAAGTACTATCCCGAAATTTGTCTGGAGAGACTTAGGAAATCAAGAAAAACCAGAGTCATGACAGCCGGCACAAGGGGTCGAACCCGAACGTCACGAATGCAAGACAGGCGTGCAAATCACGACACCATTGTGCTCGGAATAAGAATAACAACAAATCTTCCCTCTTGGCATCATGAAGGGAATAAGAGGAAATACTGCTGAGCGGTGTAAGTCAAATGAGGTTAAGTCAAAAGCGGTAGCAGTTCTGAGAGTTGCACTGGTCGACTGTGGCTGCTCCCTTCTGCAGCAGCTGCTACACGTGCTACACAATACAGTATTAAAGGTGTGCTAACGACATGTCTATTCTGCTTCTTGCACTTGTTAACGCGATAAACACGCCGTCTGCAACACTTTAAACATGCAACGTTCATTCCAAAAGTTATTAAAGTTAGCACTGTGTCGCAGATTATGCTATCACAGAGACGCCACGAGTTTTTACAATGCAATTACATTACATTTTTTATTTTTGTCCGAGCATCAAGCAAACTGTACATGCACGGCTATAAAAACGCAGATGAGAGTGATATGTGCACCGCGGTATCCTTCCGGCAAGTTGTCACGTGATGGAGACATAGGTGGGTGTCCTCAACATTTAAATAAGCAATCCCTTTATACATACCTATATAGCTAATAAAGTACATTTTCTTAGTTGCATTGATTTGACCTTAATGAAACTGATATTTTGTTATAGAAATAATTTTGTGTTAAGTTGAAACTAAATTGGAAAATTTACCTTAGTTGACTAGTTTCAGTTTTACTGTTAGTCATCTTCAGAACTAGTGAGATTCTTTTTTTTCTCTCTTGTACGGAGGGACCCGACGGCTTACACTGCAGCCTGAGGCTTATTGTGCTTACCGCTCCTATTCTGTGAAAGATTGGGTAGCCGAACGGTCGCGCTCTTGTACAAGTACAGCACGTCGCACAGTGAACTTAACCCGGGCTATGATGATGATGATGATGATATGTGAATTAATGATCGCGAAATGAGTCCGAGGTTCTGCTTAATTGGTTGAGGGAAAATCCAGGAAAAATTTACAACTACATAACTTGTCCCAATTAGGAATTGAACCTGCGCCCGTTCGTTCACGGTCAGACGTGCTAACTGTTTCTCCAAGGCGAGACAGTGAGGTCCTTGCTTGTTTCCGGTTTCTTCTGAAGTTGCTTTCGTGGGGAGTGCGTTTGCATTCGAGGACGTATACTGTCCAAATTTCACGACAGGATCCCTGTCAGGGGAGTATGGTCCTTGTGGGGTAAGTGGAAAATAGAAAGCTTGTAAATTCAGCGTCTATGAAGGTGCAGATGGACGGGGATGATGTCATTGCCCGACTGGATCAAACAAGGCTCAGTCAATGGCCAGCCGGACCCGTGTCGTGGATAGGTTATAAGAGTGGGAGAATAACTCACATTCCTTGCTCAGACCTTCTCCTGAAATGTGAACAGTAGTCAAATAGGGTATATGTAATTTAACTGTGTATTGAGGATGTATTATGGGTGTGTTTTTGTGTCAGTATATTTCGTAATGTTCTAATGTATTTAATTTCTGGTTCTTCGGTTCAATATACTCGTATATACTATTTCCATGTCTGTTTCTATGTTACTGTAGTTGTGGTTGGTGTTTGTGATGTGTTCTGCGTATGTGGAAAGATTGCGTGATTTGATTATGGCTGAGATGTGTTCCTTGCATCATGTTTGATATGATCTCCAAGTTTGTCGGAATACAGACTCCATAAACTAAGTATATTGAATAAACTATTTTATAAAAATACATTCTCTTAACTCTGAATAGAGAATAGTCGATTCATAATCTTGGTCCTCGTAGTTGTTTATTAGACCTATGTTAACAAGAAAGGGAAACACGGGGAGAAGTTAAGTGACGCACTTTATTGAGTTTCCATAGTCTGCATTTCCAGCTAAAGCATAGAAATTTCTGCTTTGAATGTGTTGTCTTAATGGTACCATAGCAAGTCGACAACACCTTAGTTCCATAATGTGTCCAGATAGTGTAATGTTGAAAAAGCCTAAATAAGGGGATTAACTATGAAACCTGCGACGGGAATACGAAAATCTTTGACATATATCCTAAATACTTCATCTTGCGTTAGAAATACTGCAATCAATATTACTTACTTAACTTACAAATCTTAGAGAACCCGGAGGTTCATTTCCGCCCTCACATAAGCCCGCCATCGGTCCCTTTCTTGAGCAAGATTAATCCAGTCTCTACCATCATATCTCACCTCCTTCAAATCAATTTTAATATTATCCTTCTATCTACATCTCGGCCTTCCCAAAGGACTTTTTCCCTCAGGTCTTCCAACTAACACTCTATATGCATTTCTGGATTCACCCAAAGTGTTACATGCCCTGCCCATTTCAAACGTCTGGATTTGTTCCTAATTATTTTAGGTGAAGAGCACAATGCGTACAGTTCTGCGTTGTGTAACTTTCTCCATTTTCCTGTAAATTCATCCCTCTTAACCGCAAATATTTTTCTTAGCACCTTATTCTCCAATATCCTTAATCTCTGTTTCTCTCTCAAAGTGAGAGTCCAAGTTTCACAACCATACAGAACAACTGGTAATATAAGTGTTTTATAAGTTCTAACTTTCAGTGTTTTTTTTAGAGCAGACTGGATGACAAAAGCTTTTCGACCGAATAATAACACACAATTAAATATAAAACCTGCACCAAGAGTACGTATACATTTGAAACATATTCTAAATAGCTACTTCCTGTTGAGTTTGAAATACTGTAATCAATATTACTGCCGATAAACTCAATATCATATAGAATAGTAGATAATTAAATTGTAACCATATATGTGGTCGGGAAGTAACTTAGATTATACACCATTTTGAAAGGAAATTGCGGTGATTTCAAAGCGACAAATAACTTCAATATAGATCAAACGCGTCTTATTCGCCGAAAGGCTAAAACTAAATGATCAAGTGTTCGAAAATGTCAACGCCGATGGAGGAAGTGGCCAATTTGAAGATAACATCAACGCATTAAACCAAATCACTGGCAATGAGCCGTCGGATCGGGCCTGTGATTTGGGAGGCTGTTATTCACACAGGATGTCACAGTCGATGGAACAAATTTCGCTTGTAGCGGGAAACCTCCTCTGCCGGAGGCCACAGAAGACAGACCAGGCAGGGAACGGATGGCTGGGTAGGACACACATAAATTGATTTACCACTTTCACTGTTTGTGGTCATAAATACGGTGGATAAGAGACAACGCCGAAATTACCTGGCCGTCATCAGTCGGCTATGAAGACACGCCTTCCAACATCATAAGAATTAGCCAGCTGGTGAAATATTTGTTATTTTCACTATCTAACGATGAGGAGTCATGCACAAAGAAAGTTGAAGTTCCCTGATAATTATTGACAATGAGTAGTTGGAGGGTTGCTTTGAGTGCTTTAATTTAAACCTTTGTGTTTTCAATCGGTATGGCATAATTGCGCCCCGTGGTCAATTGGGAGGTCTAGGCATGGTATAATTGCGCCCCGAAGAAATCAGGTAGCAGATGGGACATGGCATAGTTGCGCCCCGAAGAAATCAGGTAGCAGATGGGACATGGCACAGTTGCGCCCCGAAGAAATCAGGTAGCAGATGGGACATGGCATAGTTGCGCCCCGAAGTAATCAGTTAGCAGATGGGACATGGCATAGTTGCGCCCCGAAGAAATCAGGTAGCAGATGGGACATGGCATAGTTGCGCCCCGAAGAAATCAGGTAGCAGATGGGACATGGCATAGTTGCGCCCCGAAGAAATCAGGTGGCAGAAGGGACATGGCATAGTTGTGCCCCGAAGAAATCAGGTAGCAGAAGGGACATGGCATAGTTGTGCCCCGAAGAAATCAGGTAGCAGATGGGACATGGCATAGTTGCGCCCCGAAGAAATTAGGTAGCAGAAGGGACATGGCATAGTTGTGCCCCGAAGAAATCAGGTAGCAGATGGGACATGGCATAGTTGCGCCCCGAAGAAATCAGGTAGCAGAAGGGACTGGCATAGTTGTGCCCCGAAGAAATCAGGTAGCAGATGGGACATGGCATAGTTGCGCCCCGAAGAAATCAGGTAGCAGATGGGACATGGCATAGTTGCGCCCCGAAGAAATCAGGTAGCAGATGGGACATGGCATAGTTGCGCCCCGAAGAAATCAGGTAGCAGATGGGACATGGCATAGTTGCGCCCCGAAGAAATCAGGTAGCAGATGGGACATGGCATAGTTGCGCCCCGAAGAAATCAGGTAGCAGATGGGACATGGCATAGTTGCGCCCCAAAGAAATCAGGTAGCAGGATGGACATGGCATAGTTGCGCCCCGATGAGCATAGTACACACGAAAGTGATTGTCATAAAATAAATAAATTACTTAAAAATATTACAGTGATAGCTGCATTGAAATCAGGTAGGCCTAGCGTATGATTAATTTTGCTATTTAAAATAACACTTTTTTATTGATCACACACAATAAATGAACTGCATTTTTTGTTTCTACATCGATATCTTAACCGTACGGTACAGGGTTTCGAAAATTGAAACTTAGAACCATTATAAATTATTAACTCTTCACCCTTTTTACTAAACTTAACATTCATTTTAAATTAACTTCACTAGACGCCACAGACGGTGTGAAAATCACTAATAAAATGTCAAGACTGCTAAGGCCCCACATTCCAACGGCTCACTCATTTGAATATGTCAGTTAACAAAGTACTGCCAACTTCATGATGTTCATTTTAACGGTAGGCTATTGATAATCACTGCATAAACAGTAGAAAAACAGTTAATAAAGTACTGCCAACTTCTTGGTGTTCATTTTAACGGTAGTTTATTGGTAATCACTGCATAAACAGTAGAAAAACAGTTAATAAAGTACTGCCAACTTCATGGTGTTCATTTTAACGGTATCGATAATGAATATTAAATCAATAAGGTTGGTTGATTACGAGGCTCGAGTTTCCGTAGTGTCTTTTTCTCTACCTATTTCATCGGGGCGCAACTGTGCCATGACCTTTTCTCTACCTGAAGGGAACGGGGAGCAACTATGCCATGTCTTTTTCTCTACCTGATGGGAACGGGGCGCAACTATGCCCACAAAACAGGGACCCTTTTTTATATGCTGCATTTTATCTGACCGTGTGGCGCAACTATGCCCTGCCCTTTTCAATAACACTAAAGAAAATTAAGTGAAACTTTACCACTACATATAGCATTTAAATATCGTTTAATGCATTAGTAAATAATAAATTGTGTGGTATTTGGTCAGAACGTGATAACTCCAAAAATGACCTTTTTTTTAGCTGAAAGCGCAACCATATATAAAATCAGTTCTCTTTCGTTTGGTATAGCCGTGATATCTCCATCTAATCTTACATTATTTTCATTCAAATTTGTATGAAAACTAGAATTATGATTTGTATAGGAATCGAGGAGAAATGGATCGAAGAGACGGCATCCAGATATGGAGGGTAGCTGTGAATATATTGAATAAGTAGTTGCGGACAGCCGATGAGGGGTGTCCTCCAGCTTGGGGGTTGGGCGAAGGGCTAACAACCCATCACCGTAAAAGACAGCTTGTTACGAAACCTTCAAATATGTTATATTACCGGTTGTTCTTTATGGTTGTGAAACATGGACTCTCACTTTAAGAGAGGAACATAGGTTAAGGATGTTTGAAAATAAGGTGCTTAGGAAAATATATGGGGCTAAGAGGGATGAAGTTACAGGATAATGGAGAAAGTTACACAACACGGAACTGCACGCATTGTATTCTTCACCTGACATAATTAGGAACATTAAATCCAGACGTTTGAGATGGGCAGGGCATGTAGCACGTATGGGCAAATGCAGAAATGCATATAGAGTATTAGTTGGGAGGCCGGAGGGAAAAAGACCTTTGGGGAGGCCGAGGCGTAGATGGGAAGATAATATTAAAATGGATTTGAGGGAGGTGGGATATGATGATAGAGACTGGATTAATCTTGCTCAGGATAGAGACCAATGGCGGCCTTATGTGAGGGCGGCAATGAACCTCCGGGTCCCTTAATTTTATTTATTTTATTGGGTTATTTCACGACGCTGTATCAACATCTCAGGTTATTTAGCGTCTGAATGAAATGAAGGTGTGATAATGCCGGTGAAATAAGTCCGGGGTCCAGCACCGAAAGTTACGCAGCATTTGCTCGTACTGGGTTGAGGGGAAACCCCGGAAAAACCTCAACCAGGTAACTTGCCCGACAGGGATTCGAACCCGGGCCACCTGGTTTCGCGGCCAGACGCGCTGACCGTTAATCCACAGGTGTGGACAGGGTTCCTTAAAAGCCAGTAAGTAAGTAAGTAAGTAAGTAAGTAAGTAAGTAAGTAAGTAAGTAAGTATAAGAAAAGTGAAAATAAAAATGCCTGTATCTCAAAATAGGTTTTTTGGAGCTATCATGCTTTGACCAAATATCACATTATTATTCACGCAAGTTTACAAGGGGACCGAGACCCTGTAATATGCTCAAAATTTCATTTTTTTTAATGATTTACATTCTATAGAAAATCCTTTTTTCAACGGTATATCATTTACGCACATTACAGAGCATCTGAAATGAAACCTACCGATAAAGATACCAAATAATTTATTCCTTAATTATGACACACAAGGACAAATCAGGGGAAAATATTAATCAACTCAACAAATTTATGTCACCATCAGTAAATCTCAACATGTCCGCTTCTAGTAGCACGACACACATCTAACCTGTATTCAATCTCTCTTCAGGCATTGTGTAACATCCGCGGAGTTACAAATCTTACTGTGCCGATAATTATAATCCTTTGACGTAATACTTGAAGGTTCTCCACTCTGGTGTTGCAGACACGGTCTTTCTCTAATCCTCAAAGAAAAAAGTCCAATGGAATAAGATCAGGAGATCGTGGGGGCCATGCAATATGACTACCACGACCAATCCATCGTCCCGGGAAAGGATTGTGTAAAGTTTCGACTGGTCCCCAATAATGAGGGGGAGCTCCGTCTTGCTGGAAGGCGAATCTTTCTGGAATCTGAGATAGCGCAAAATTTTCAAGTATATCGAGATATATCGCACCATTCACTGTGTTCTCTATGAAGAAAAAAGGTCCGATCATTTCTGAACTGGTTAATCCACACCAAACATTTAACTTCCGTGGACTTCGTGTGAATGTTTCACGAATGGCTTCGACGTTTTCATAAGACATCCTCTTCCTACCGCCGCCACCATGTCGCTGAAAGTCTCCATTTTCTAGGAAATGTTTGTGCCACTGAACAACGGTGTGCCTATCAGGAGCTGCACGGCCGTATTTTTCATGAAATCTCCGCTGAACTGTAACCGGAAACTTAAACGCTGCTAACCAATAACAATACTGCACTTTTTCTTGCGGTGTGTGAATGGAGCTATTTTGGAAAACAATCTGTGTATACACAACAATACGAATAATAGGTTTGCCAATTTCACGACATAAAAACTTGTTGAGTTTCTCTACATTTTAATGCAAACTGGCCGTATGTAACTTTTATGGATGTCTAGTTAGTTCATTTGTTTATCGGTAGATTTCATTTCGGAAACGGTGTATTATTTTTATGGAAATATATTTGTTGAGAATCGTCTTAGCATAATCATAAAACAAAAAAACTTGAACTTTTAATGAATATCGTAACAGGGCAACAAAATAAATGAAGCATTCGCTACTCAAGCCACTAGTAATATCAAATACCTTACTATAATAATACCGGACAGCTGTATACTAGCAGCATTGGCGTGAGTGCGAAAAATCGCGGACCTGACATCTAGCGCAGAGGGATGGAATTACGTCCACATATACAAATATTAACATAGCGAGATTCGGACTATTGTTTAAAACGTGAGTTACTAATGTGGAATTATATATGAAACATTTAAGAAATGTTGAATAATATTTAATGTAAAATTATTATCTTATATCAAAGCTGCATATTATGAGAAATATTGCATACTTCATATTACTTTCCGTAATTAATTGTTACATATATTTTCTTTGGTTTACCGAGACAAAATCAATCTGATATTAGGAATGAATTTACAGTAATATTTTATATACGCATTGCTGACAACCGCAAAGATAAAATTGATAGTAATCTGATGCTAATTAGTAAAGGCATGTGGACAACAATAAAACTTAATTTGACAAAACCTTAAAATCCAATACATTTTAACTTCTATTTATTTATTAGATTTAAATAAAAAACTAATTTGTATTTTTCTATCAACACAAAGACGAAGGAATTAGGCGTACTTAAGAATGTTGTTGACTTACGTTTTATGAACTGTCGGAAATCGAAAGTACGATTTGGAGCAATTTGTAATGCTGCAATTTTCACAATTATAAACAGCACATATCGACCCTCCCAAATACTAACATTGTAACTCAATTTTTTATGGTTTTGAGTTATCCTAGTTAATATGGTCTTAAATTGTTTCTTTTTTTCCAGTACTATCACTGTAGCTCTAAACCTTCCCATTCGTATGTAAAATCTTATTGTTACTATCTGTATACACTGATTTACATGATCATTTTAAAACTTCATTTGCTTCTCCTGAAAAATGGAAGAAAGTGAGTTACAATGTTAATGCTTGTGAGGGTCGATATACATCCTGACATTTTAACACTAGTACTAATTCATAAAACTATTAACAAATACACCCTGACATTTTAAAACTAGTACTAATTCATAAAAGTATTAACAAATTAACTAGCCCAGCAACAATATACATTGCAGTTGATTACAGCTTGTTTCGCGAGTATCTCCATCTCGGCAAGTAGGTAGCAGCACCATCGTCGTTCGCACGTAAAACTGCTAGCTGTCCGGTATTATCTTAGTAAGGTATTTGGTAATATCTTGAATGTAATATACGATTATGTTCAAACTTAATTTAGATTTCCAATAATGATAATTATGTTGCGGGTTGCTAAGGAGCAATATGAGAGTAGAATTTTACATAAATGGTAACGGACATTTTTCTAGAATAAAGATTCACTTAAACATTCCACGTTAAAATAACTACATCATGAGATGTGTTCAGGAGATCAACTCCTGCGGTGAAAGGTGCCACAGTACACGTGACTATAAAATCCTTACAGTCGACACCAACGCCTGAGTGCGCCACGTCTTAGCGTGAAGTATCGTAACAAGTGAATGCTGCAAATGCTGACACATAATCAATCGGAAACGCTTCACAAACACCCAGCACCTCGCTACTACAAAAGTGTATATATATTCAGATACGTCTGGCATAGAAATCCAATCATATGCTGGAAATTGAATTTAACATAGCGTCGAAATGTTTGTGTATCTTTTTAGTCGCATAGTGCATGCATTATGCAGAACCTGAACCGGGCGTGCCAAGGTGAGGAGGTCACCGCTTTTGCTTGCTTGCTCAATCTCTTTATCCACTTATCGCTATGTTTTTGTTTACACAACAAACTATATGAAACCCTAGTATCAAACGCACTGTTTGCAAATTTCGTACAGTCTTTTTAAGGCCATATAGTTACGACGTATCCTGATTTATAATGGATCACTGTGATTAAACCACTATGGTTCTGAACCCTTCATTTCTGAGTAATTTAGAACACAAAAATCTATTTACTCTCGTGTGCTATACATTATTTTATCAATTACTGGTATATATAAATTTAATTTTAAATTGTAAACCTTTTCTTAGTAAAGTGCTTGTAAAGAAGTTATAAATGAATGTAAGTATGAGTTTTATTGTTGATAAGTGTTGGTTGTCAAGGAGAGAGTGATTAAAAAGTTTTATTTCACATGCGAATTAAAAACTTTTATCCATGACCATAACGAAAATCAAGCCTTTACTAAATACTTTTGCGTTTGTAAAGTAGGCTTTTATTCAACATTACTTTATTCCACTAGTGAGATAAAGACTTTACCTCACAGTTTGAACTTTATCTCACAATTCATTAGTATTTTCCTAGTACCTGGGTACACACGTATACTTTTCCATTGAACTATTACTCAAGAAGTTAATATATTAGTTACTAGATGTCACTACCTCTACTTCTTTATTACCATTTCTTAAATATAGGCCTACATACACTCCATCTCCTTCTCTTATCTCTATCTACTACGTCGTATTTGTGCATTGCATTCATATCTAATATGATTTTTTTTTAATTAGTAATAATTTACCTTTTGGGAGGCGAGGAGGCGTTTATAGGCTATTAGGATATAGGATTTTATAACAACACGCGTTAGTCAACTGAGCTAAACAGACACGATGATTAATTACGTTTTAATATTCCTCTTAAGTTTACAGAAGTAAAATGAAAATTATTTTAATCACATTAGTCCCGTGAACACTTCTAAATAATCCCTGAAACTTCAAAAAGACGAAAATACAGGTTTAAAATGAAAAAAATATATTTTAAAATTATATAATTAATTATAATTTGTTATTTATCCAACGCCTTAGATACCATTCTTCACTAATCATGGCCTCCTAAATCATAACCTGTCTAGTACACGTATCGATTCTAAAATCCATGCCATGATATGTGATTATATGAGGACTTATTTTCAGCATATTTTCTTTTATAAAACATAATCTTTCGTTATGGTCATGGATAAAATTACGTATGGTACTTGCGAGCGTGATCTTTATAGCGCTCGTGTAATTTAAGCACTCGGCTGACGCCTCGTGCTTAAATCTTTCCACTCGCGCAATAAAGATGCACTTACCTCACAAGTACCATAAATAACTATTAATTCACTGCTGCCAATAAATACATTATTTAGGTTGCTAAGGACGGTGAAACAAAAACCAGTTTAGATACCAGTCATAGATAGAAATAATTTGAGCTTTTAGGACCCAAATATTAATTAATAATAGTGAACCATAATTGTAACTTTGTAACTGTATGTATGTTTGTTATGATGCAAACAGTGCATTTGTTATAATGGTTTTATAGTGTTTATTTTTTGTGTAATCTTCGTGAGGCTGAATTATGATTATGATGGTGATGATGATGATGATGATGATGATGATAACGACGATTATGACGATGAAGACTAAGTAATACACTGAGCCTCGCTTCTTCATAAATCTATGTTTTTTTTATTATTTATACAAGAACCGGTCTCCACTGGATCAATTTTTCGTCACATTCTCCATATAATCCTGAAAGTAGATGAATACACGTTACGCGGGGAAAATTGCTATCTACGTTTGCTACTCTGTACTTCCCCACCCTTCCCCAGGGGTAGGTTTGGGCAACGCATGAATTTCGCAAGTGATTAAACTTTGTAAACGATCGCTCGATTCAATTCCGGCTATGTAAAGTCTATCCATACAGTCCCTGGGGCCTGCACACGCCGAGGAGCAGATAGAAGTTATCTATCTAGCTGACCTAAGCCCTAACTATTACAGATCTCTGCTATTATTCGTCCAAGCGGCCTTGTTCGCTAATATGGACACGAAGTCAAGAAATAAATCTCGGGATAATTGGATTCTCATTCTCAAATAAGGGAAGAGAGCAGAAAGCCAAGGAAGAACTCTTGGAGTGAGTTGAAAATAATTTGAAGTTAGCTATTAGGAAAAGGAAGATGTAAGAAGGTAAACGCGTGAAGCTAATGTGAGACACAGTGGTGTAACCTCCCATTGGATATTTATTGCAATGTATTCCTATGAGTACTTACTTACTTACTTACTGGCTTTTAAGGAACCCGTAGGTTCATTGCCGCCATCACATAAGCCCGCCATTGGTCCCTATCCTGAGCAAGACCAATCCAGTCTCTACCATCATATCCTACCTCCCTCAAATCCATTTTAATATTATCTTCCCATCTACGTCTCGGCCTCCCCAAAGGTCTTTTTCCCTCCGGCCTCCCAACTAACATTCTATATGCATTTCTGGATTCGCCCATACGTGCTACATGCCCTGCCCATCTCAAATGTCTGGATTTTATGTTCCTAATTATGTCAGGTGAAGTAGTATACAATGCGTGCAGCTCTGCGTTGTGTAACTTTCTCCATTCTCCTGTAACTTCATCCCTCTTAGCCCCAAATATTTTCCTAAGAACCTTATTCTCAAACACCCTTAATCTCTGTTCCTCTCTCAAAGTGAGAGTCCAAGTTTCACAACCATACAGAACAACCGGTAATATAACTGTTTTTTAAATTCTAACTTTCAGATTTTTTGACAGAAGACTGGATGATAAAAGCTTCTCAACCGAATAATAACAGGCATTTCCCATATTTATTCTGCGTTTAATTTCTTCCCGAGTGTCATTTAGATTTGTTACTGTTGCTCCAAGATATTTGAATTTTTCCACCTCTTCGAAGGATAAATCTCCAATTTTTATATTTCCATTTCGTACAATATTCTGGTCACGAGACATAATCATATACTTAGTCTTTTCGGGATTTACTTCCAACCCTATCGCTCTACTTGCTGCAACAAGAATTTCCGCGTTTTCCCTAATTGTCTGTGGATTTTCTCCTAACATATTCACGTCATCCGCATAGAGAAGAAGCTGATGTAACCCGTTCAATTCCAAACCCTCTGTGTTATCCTGAACTTTCCTAATGGCATATTCTAGAGCGAAGTTAAAAAGTAAAGGTGATAGTGCATCTCCCTGCTTTAGCCCGCAGTGAATTGGAAAAGCATCAGATAGAAAATGGCCTATGAGTACAATCTTAAAATATCTACGACAAAATAAAAAATCGTGGTATTCCAAGGGAAATATCCGACAAAGGCCAAAATATTTATGGAAAATAGAATAAAGGAACAAGTATAACATTTGTGATATAACAAAAGCTATTATAAAGATATTAAAATAGCCTAAGTTGTATAGTCTATTAGCTGATTTTCAACATTTTCCGTCATTAAGTTCCAAATGAAGATAAGTTCAATAAAAAATTAAACATCTGCTTACAAATTATATTTAAATTGATTCTATATACACAGAATTCTGTGCTATTTTCTTTTTTGGTGGCGCGCTAGTCCATTTGTTCAATTTCTCCATGAATATGATAAATATAATACTACCCGTTGTCGCCATCCCGGCTGCAGTGAGACTGAAACACTTGGCCATGTACTGGGGTTCTGTGAGAAGGGAGAGCTACTGCGTAACAACAGACACCATCGTGCCCGTACAGCAATTGCCAACCTGCTAAGAAACAGAGATGGGAAGTACATGAGGAGATTCATTGTGTGTCTGAAGATGATTCTCATAGAAGAGTCGATATGATTGCCATCAATAGAATAACCCAGAAAGCGATGGTCTTAGACCCTACGATTTACTTTGAACGAGACACGAATCAAACACTGCAGATTAATGATGACAAGCGAGTTAAATACAGTATGTACCTTGTCTTCCATACCTCAGTGAAAAATATGGCATTTCGCTTTACAACTGGGATGTTACAGGCTTACTATTTGGAGCGAGGGGTTGTTTACCAAAATTTACATGTAATATCCTTAAATCCTTTCAAATTCCCTTTTATGAGGTTCAGAAGATTGTAATGGAAATTCTGAAGACCTCTCTTCAAATTCTACACTATCATCTATATGTTAACACGTAAATTTTTGTTTAATCTACAAATCGAATCATTATTTTGCTCGTTTCATTTCCCTTTATGTTTTATGTTTGTTAATTCCGAATCCCAGTAGTCAACCTCACTTGAAGACGGAAGATTTGAAAAATCTTAGTAGTACCTTTGCAGGCCAAAAAAGACTTTTATAGGGCCTAGGGCTAAAAAAAATATGTCGTTTGTTTAGCTTACTTATATGTATAGAGTTAATTGGCAACAATTTATCTTCAGCTTGTTTGGTTTTAATAACTCCGGAAGGAATTTTCAGTTTCAGCAGATCCCTGCATAATTTAAATTCGGAGACTGGTAACTTAACAACAAAGAAATAATAGCATCATGCATGGCCTCCCTCAACGTATAATTTTTATTCTACGTATTCTTTTTTTTATAGTATACACAGTCCCTAGATACCAAAACAAAACACGCTACACATGACATATCAACACAAAGCGAATTTCTAACTTAAAATTCTTATCAAAAAGTTTTAATTTATTCAATTACGGACTAGTGTGCCACAAAATAATGTATGAATCTTTGGCGAAATTTCGTGTTCAAACCTCGGTTCACTTACACCTTCGGCAGCAACCTCGTAGCTCTCGCTATAAAAAATCTTCATTTCGCCCTTAATACATAAATTACTATTTTGTTCCTGTTTTTTATATATAATATTTCTTTTTGCTAACTTTTGTATTTCTTGCATTATATGGAACTACACTTGAACACGAGCTTTGCTCATATGAGTGTTCCTAATTTTTTATGTGTTTCCTGTACTTAATTTAGTATAAATAAATATCAAATATCAAAGAGATATCAATCAGGATAACTCTAGTAAGTACGAAAGAGCACAAAGATACGATTTTATAAAGTAATGGCTGTCCCCTTCCTTTAGATAATGCAAACAACACAAGGTGGTGAATTTTATATTTAAGGTTTTAAGATCTGTAAAGGGATATAATAAGCTAGGTAAACTACTCAATGTAGATATAGGTGAGAAACGGAATTTATGCAGTTGGGGATAAGGTAGAAGAACACAGACACAATTGGAGAGATCGCTTGGATACAAGGAACTCGATACGACTCACAAAAATAATGTCATATAGTCCAACAAGAAGCAGAGTTCGGGAAGACCAAGGAAGAGATAGATCGCAAGGCTAATACGTGAAAAAAAAGTATTAGTAAAGGTAATTTAGTGTATGTTTCTTTGAATTAAGTCGAACTAAAACACTCACAACGTAGACGAGTGCCTTTGTAAGTTTTTTCTTCCTACATTCGTATTTTAAGGCATTCTTTATTTTAATTTCAGTAGATTATTTTATGACGCTTTATCAACATCTTAGGTTATTTAGCGTCTGAATGAGGTGAAAATGATAATGCCGGTGAAATGAGTCCGGGGTCCAGAACTGAAAGTTACCCAGCATTTGCTCATATTGGGTTGAGGGAAAACCCTGGAAAAAACCTCAACCAGGTAACTTGCCCCGACCGGGAATCGAACCCGGGCCACCTGGTTTCGCGGCCAGACGCGCTAACCGTTACTCCACACGTGTGGACCGCATTTTTTATCTGTGTTTTACTATAGTGCATGTTTGTTCAATTTAAACATTTTATCTACCTCGAAATTAACTTTAGTCCATGCAATACACGGAGCATGATTATGATATGGTAGGAGTAATTCATATCACATTTACGACGACTCAACAGTCATAACTCGACTCCCGCCTGATTCAATTCCTCACTCGACACATGATATGATAACAGACTAATAGGATAAATGCTGATCCTGCGCTTTATGGGTCCAGAACACATGTCACAGGTGAGGCCGGCACAATGGGTAATGAACACCCTCTCGCGATACACTAAGGCCTAATTTACTGAATTACCTGCCTCCAATGCCATTCTCTCAATTCTAGCTCGCCGCATAGAAATTCCAAGCTCAGACCTCAAAGCATTCCAACAATGCCTCGCATTGTAATACAGATTGATGAAATATTTGATTGCTGAACACAAATTAATATGAATTTCATTAAAAAAAATTCGTTGCCTTTTTATATAAAGGTTCATCACTTGGCTCCGTATTCCAGCTACCTAAAGACTGAAGTTAAAGACACATTGAGTATAAGTTATAGTACGCCGAACACAGGTAATGCAACGGATAAGAATATAAACAAACACGTCGTCGCTGCGTGTTCGTGGAGTACAGTCAACCCCGACATTCTGAAGCTATACTAGTAAACACATGCTTGAGCCGTGATGTTCATTTTCGTCGTGATCTTTGCAGTGAATAATAACGTGCATTCGTAAGTTACGGAACTTGAACATATGCGGATGTCACTTGAAATGATTTATATTGAGCGTATTCCGAATCTCACCGGTGAGCAATCCGATGGCATCACGGTGTTCCGAATTCCACCAATGACGTCATTGATGCTCCACCGGTGTCGCACCGGTGCCATCAACTTGCAGAGGTGGTGGCAGTCTCCATCAGCCGCCATCAGTGAATCTGATTGGTTCTTGTATAGGGCGGGAATTAGCAGACGAATAACATCGTGCACTGTTGTGTCATGGCGGTGTGTTCTGCTTTGGTTCTGCTGTATTGTTTGTAATGAGCACAACGTAAAAACAATATGTTAATGGCTTATGAGCGAACATGTCAACGGACCCGTTATTACTACCGGTTCAAGAAATAAATTGTTTATGCTATCTTTTCTTTGAACGAGATGGGAGTACGAAAATTTCGCAAAATTTTGCTAGCGTAGCACAGACAACAACTTATACAGTCGCCATGACAGCCATCGATTCTTCCAGCAGTTTTGTTCCTTATTTCGCTGCAACGTAACGTCATTGATGCCACCGGACCGGTGAGATTCGGAATACGCTGATTGCAAGAAATTCTTTCAGTAGCACATGACGTTATTGGTACATGATGTAGTACAAGATATTCCTATTGTCTATTTTTTCGTGTTTCATTAAGATACTGCATGTCGCTCATTACTGGAAACCCACTAATTTTTTATATACTTTTATAGAAATTCCCTAAAATGTAGATTATGTAATTTATTAATTGGGGTGTCGGCACTGAACATCATGGTAGGCTACACAAATCCATGCCAAACGTCGAGTCAATATCTTAATAATTTTCAGATTTTGATGGTACTGGTTCTTTTGGATTACGTTCAACACACTTTATGTGCCTTTTGGTATTGCAGTTTCTTTCAGTGCATTGTTTTTGTCGCTTTTACGTTTATTTTACACAATTTATATATAATGCTGTGTATAATGATAGTGAAAATATTAGTTCAAGTATCCTCAACTATGCTGTGCTTGAGTGTCTTATCTAAGGCATCTGCAATGAACCTTCAATCAGCCAAAAAAGATGCAGTTATTTAAATAATACTAGCAAGAGCAGTGATCGATCGATAAGACTTGTCTCTATGGCTGCGTCCCGATTTTGACTTTCTAGAGGAAAAGGGCAGAGGATGCGTAACTATTTTTATACGAATGTACCTGTACCTGCTCTGCGACGTCACATAAACTTCGAATCAGGCAACTTCATTCCAGTTTATAGATAGCTGGAATACGGAGCCTATTCATCACACTAACTTACTGAAACTGATCAGAAAGAAAAAAAGGAATTGGTTGGGTCACCGGCTGAGAAAAAACTGTCTACTGAAGGATGCAATGGAAGGAAAAGTGAAGGCAGAAGAAGATATCAGATGACGACGACATTAAGATATGCGGAGACTAAGAGGAAGACAGAAAATGGGAAAGACTGGAGAATTCTGGGTTTGCAGAACACTTTGGGCCTATGTATGTATGTATGTACAGTAAAAGGTAAAAGGTAAAGGTATCCCCGTAACATGCCATGAAGGCACTTGGGGGGCATGGAGGTAGAGCCCCATGCTTTCCATGACCTCGGCACTAGAATGAGGTGGTGTGGTCGGCACCACGCTCTGACCGCCTTTTACCCCCGGGAAAGACCCGGTACTCAATTTTATAGGAGGCTGAGTGAACCTCGGGGCCGTTCTGAAAGTTTGGCAACGAGAAAAAATCCTGTCACCACCTGGGATCGAACCCCTGACCTTCCAGTCCGTAGCCAGCTGCTCTACCAACTGAGCTACACGGCCGCCATGTATGTACAGTAGTGGCAAAAAAAACCGGACCGACCCTTGTAGCTGATTTCAGAAAAATTGTTCACTCCAGAGCACGATAGACTGGTAACTAAGACTTCCGTGGTTCGAATCCTGCCTGGGAAGGAAACTTTTTTTTGTTCCTTATTCAAATTTATTCCCAATACTTTTCGATTGCTGGTAAAATTCATGTTCTAGGAATAATAAGTTAATTGAGTAGTGAAATATCGCTGCAATCGAAAAATATAGAGAATAAATTTGAATAAGGAACAAAAAAAAAAAAAGTTGTCTTCCCAGGCAGGATTCGAACCACGAAAGTCTTAGTTGCTAGTGTATCGTGCTCTGGAGTGAACAAGGCTCTGAAATCAGCTACAAGGGTCGGTCCGGTTTTTCTTGCCACTACTGTACACTAACTTACATTGTAATAATGAGCACAGAAAATCAATAAAAAAGAGAATTCTGAAATACAACAATACTCCATTCAGAATCTTCTAATTGACATAGAACTACGCCTTATATTGGTTGCAGTAGGTCGTCAACCGCTCGGTAACAACGTCAAAAAAAGTTTTGTATTTGAATCACTTATATAACTTCTGAACAAATAAACACAGCGAAACGAAAAGTATACCAACGTGAAGATAAAGGAGTCCCATTACCGCAAACATCCGCACGCAACTGGTCGGACACTCGCCGACGAGACGAATGAGACAAAACCAACCTCGAAAACTGCGTTTCTGCGGCACTTATACGCTAAATACGTGAAATTTCAGCTGAATCTGACGTTTGAGATGCCAAACTCGAATAAATATACACTAAAAATGAGTCGAGGTAAATTAGACCCTCAACTTTAAAAAAGTAGCCGTAAAAATTATATGAACTTCCAAAATATCTCGAAATTCAAACGCTGAGAGCATGCAGAAGTTGAGACGAGCATAATATCCAAAAGGAACATTTCAAGACGAATAAAATAAGTCCAAGACTACCGCTGAGGACTACAAGAGATGGCAGAGAGAGCGCAAGAGATCGGCGGCCCCGGCTGTAGAAAGGCGAGACGTGCTACCGCTGTCGTCTACATCGGCTCGAACAGTGAATCCGAGTACTGTACCACACCTGATGAGGCAAGATAGTCACCAGGTTTTAGTGGAGGCAGAAACTATATAAGGATAAAAGGCATTCGCGTAACACACGTTTTCATAATCTCGGCTCGTGGTCGGCACCACGCTTCGACCTCCTTTACCACCGGAAAGGATCCAGTACTCAATTTGACAGGAGATCGAGTGGATTTGGAACAGTTCTGCAAATGTAACACAGAGCCAGCCGAGAATGAACCCAGGACTTTCAAATCCATAGCCAGTTGCTGTATCAACTGAGTTACTCGGCCGCGGAATTATAAGTCAATAACAATTCTAAACTCGAGCAATTATATTATAGTGGTTGGTAAAGTAGCGAATACACATCGCGAAATGGTTAACTATTGTAGGAGAGAGAGAAAACGTAAATACAGCTTATCGAAGAGAATAACATTAAACATACCGTCACATGATGAGTGACAGATAAATTACACGCGTTTGCTGTAGTCCAATGAAATTCTAATGCAAATTTATTCGTCATATAATTATCTCTAACATGAAAATGAATTAAATTACATGAAATATTAATAAAACATACATTTGATCAAGTATTTCGTAGTTCCATTCACAAACCATGGGAAGCGAACTCTAATTTATGAAAAATATAAATTTAAAACATTTATTTCGGTCACGTTGTATCTCAAGTCATGGTTTAAATATAGGCTATAGATTATCCGGAAAGGACTCAAATTCTGCAAGACATCGTTCAAAGCTAAAATGTTGTTGAAAAATTCATACGAAACTAATATTTATTGGCAAATGACTGGAATCCTATGCACAACAAAAGATACTCTATGACAATTATTTAAAGTGACGGCGGACTTTCAGAATATATAACATTAATATGCCTATACACAGGGTGAGCATAAAATAAATTTACACTTTTAAAATTAATCAGAACTTGAATAGTGCTGAATTTCAAACTTAGACTGTCATTGGTGGATAGAGTACCGTAGCTTAATTCTTAGTGATTATCTAGTATAGGTTTCCTGTATCTATGACAAAGTTAACTGACATACCTATTGTTCGTATCTAGGAACAGAGAACATTCAGATGGAGGTTAAGAAATACACACACTTGAATGTGTTCTGTGCCATTTAAAATGAAAGTTACGGGTTTCCTATTTTGCTGAAAACATCATCCCCTGTTACACACTCTTTGAACATGCTTCATTTATGGCTTCTACCTCAATTAGGAGAGCATTTGATGATGTGTGCGCCAAGATGGAGCACTACCTTATGACTGCACACGACTTCTTGATAGATGGTGCGGCCATACGGGAGTCAACGACAACTTATAGTGTAAATGACGGCTCAGGTCATGTTACCGATACCATGTGATTTTTTCTTGTGGGGTTATGTAAAAGACAAAAGTGTTTATGCCATCAACTTTAATTATACCTACTCAGAGAATGACAAATGCATTTTATTCTATAACAAATCACACTCTACGCAAAATTTCAGATTAATTCTAATTTCGTTTGGAATTTATCCGTGCGATTCGGGGAGCAAAATTTTGAGAGTTATTTTATTGGCCAGTGGAGGTTTAAGATTTAAATTCAGCATTATTTCACTTGTACTTCATTTTAGAAGTGTAACATTCCTTTGCGCTCACTTCCTACTTTTTGCTATAAATGAGCGCTCAGTTGCCATAGGCAACCGTAATATCTTCTCAACTTTTTCTAGTAGCAGATTGACCGTTAATTTTCAGAACATAAGTTCACTGCTGTAAGATTTGTTATAAAAGAGCATGAAAACAATGACATTCAAGAATATTCTGCAAGTCACTTTATATGTAAAAAAATTCTCCGAATATTATGATAGATAAACTTCTTTAAGGGGAGAGGATGGTATTTTTTAAAACTTTTTTCTTATTTGGTGTAAATTATAAATTTTTTGTATGTAGAGAGCTCATAGCTGTGACAACTCAACCAAATAAAAAAAATCATTTGGGGGCCCAAATTTGAAAAAAAAAATATACCCAATGCAGGATTATACAAAAACCGATATATCTAAACCCTTTTTAAAGATAGATTCAAACAGTTTTTGCAATGTATTTGCAAAAGTATGTTCTACAAACTGTCTGTAACAGAATTTTGATATTAGTAAAATAAACAATTAAAATTTAGTAACAATTTTCTGATTTCCTTTCTTGCAAACAAACGGACGTATTTTTAAAATGAAATCAATTAACAAAATTCTGTTATAGAGAAATGTTTCCTAATAGTCTAAAGAATGTGTGTTCTAAATTTCATGCATGTATCTTTAATAGTTCAGAAATCATATCCATTTTGTCTGGCAATGTAGCAAAAAAAAAAATGAAGTTACTGGAAACCGATAAAAGCGGGCGTGTGATTTAAAAATCCATAGCGCAGGAAGTTTAAAAATGACGTCTCAACATCTGATAAGGGCACAAATACCCACAAAGTATTATGCATTGCATTCCACACATATCAAAGGGTATTTTAAAGAAAAAAAAAAGTTTTTGAAAATTTAATTTACCGGAAACAACAATAAAAGTGGGCGAGTGATTTAAAAATCCACAAAGCAGGAAGTTTAAAAATGGCGATCCACACATATCACAGAGTATTTTAAAGATTTTTTTTTTGAAAATTTAGTAATTTTTCATCAAAAATACCATCCTCGCCCCTTAAACCTGAAGAATGTAACTTAATTAACACGCGTATTAATCTTCTATTGTGTTCTCCGTAGTATGATTGAAAACCGACAAGTGGTTAACCTGACCGTCTTATAAATTAACACACATTTTCTTATAATATTAAACTAAAATAAAAACTGACAATGAAGCAAGCCTAATAACCTGAGCAGAAGAAGTCAGCCATGGGTTAATAATCTGAATAATTATTAATTTTAAAATATTTTCCATTTGCATATAAAAACAGGACGAACAAGAAAACGACCATGATTAGCAGAATTTTCTCGCTTGAAGAAATTTATACTAGAAAATATAATGGGACTGGATGCATTGTCTCAGTTTACAGGAGTGTGGGGGAAGATTAGAAGACTGCCTCTAACAAGCTTATTGAAGAAAATAAGAAAGCGGCATAGCTAAAGACTACTCCTATATACTCGGATAAACACACTCTATTCAAATATCTTCTTCCTACGCAATTTCCTTGAACCAAAAGAAATTGACGGTATAAAAACTTACCATGCAGTTGGGCTAGCGACTGCAGAGCATTCGTGTTGCAGTTGATAAAGCCTGAAACAAACAAATTTGTGATCACTACCCAAGTTATCTACGGTTCACATTTCCAGAACAAATACTGGTTAACAGCGTCGACAAGGATAAAAGCAAGAATTGCTGCAATTTTCATAGCTTTTAAACTGAAAACAGACAGAAACAAACACTTCGTTAAGTTCTAAAAAAATGGCAATAAGATGCCTGATAATAATTACGAAATTATTTCAAATGAAAGTATTCTTAAAGTCAATTTCACATTCTTTCATGCGGCCCTCTTTCAACAACATCAGAGAGAAATTTAGTTTTATTTAAGGAAATAATTTCTGTTTCCCTTCTCACTTTACGAGGAAAAGAGAAAATATGATGCAAAAAATAGACTTCCAGATTGTATATGTATGTTTTCAGATTCGAGCATTGGTAATCCTTGGTTTCCCTTTACGGTTTTGATTGTAAACAGATATTATTTCCTTCGGGGAAAAAATGCTTACACTCAACATTAATAAATCAGTCCTTCTGGGAAAAATATACTCTTGGGAACTTTCATACAAACATTATTATACGTAACAGAGAAAGGGTTTTGATTCAAAAGATATGTATTTTAGTTTCTCTACTTATGGTCCGCAGATCACTGCCGGTAAATACAGGGACATCATTTTATTTTCACTAAAATTTTTAATATCAACCTGGCTATACCTTTGGATTAACTGTTGAGAACCGGAAACACCGTTTGCTACCCCCTTCCAAGACTGGAGTTCGATGATACTGGCGTAAAATACAAACAAATCACTTTATTAGGTATAGGAGGGAAGAAAAGTAGTCCATCCATTTACGTAAACTAGGAAATATCGCAATTTTGAGTTTGATAATTTTCATTAGGTTTTTGTTTAATCATAATACAGTACAGTATTAAAAATACGTGTTTTTACTCACGAACTGAGTTATCCATGCGAACGTATTCATTATCGGTGTATATTATACTGTATACAGCACATTAGCGTACAATATAGAGAATGAAGTTAAACTGAAAAATAATCATAATATGGGTATTTAAACACATTTTTGAATATGGTGACCGTTCATTTCGATACAGGCTTCAGTTCTTTTGTGCATATTATCGCACTATAGACTATTGCATCTAATTCCAATACTTTTCGATTGCAGCGATATTTTACTACTTAATTAACTTATCCTAGAACATGAATTTTACCAGCAATCGAAAAGTACTGGGAATAAATTTGAATAAGAAACAAAAAAAGTTTCCTTCCCTGGCAGGATTCCAACCACGAAATTCTTAGTTATCAGTCTATCGTGCTCTGGAGTGAACAAGGATCTGAAATCAGCCACGAGGGTCAGTCCGGTTTTCTTGCCACTACTGTATATGTCCGTACTATCGTAATCATCAGAAAACATTAGATTTAAAAGATATATATATATATATACATATATATATAATTTTTTTAGACATAGGATTTTCACTAAAAAATTAAAAAGAAGAAAACAAATTAAATTCAATTTTGTTTAAGTGTTTATGCTCGACCATGCCGAAATGTAGTAATTATACACCTGGTAGCAGTCCTTTAATGCATGGTCATTAAAGTACACCTATTCATTAAAGTCCAGGTTTTCGATTATTCTCGGATATGCAATCGAAAGACAACGAGGGAAACGTCACGGAGGCTGGAAATCCAATACTGTCGCAGAAGGTTATGTTATGTTACTATAATAATTAGCGTTAATTGTAAATAATATTCAAATAAATTCAATTTGTCATCTCGTTTTCCAATTCTAAATCAATTTCCAGGTTATAACATAATTAGTTCATGTTATTCTCTAGATTGTATCAAGGTCAATGACATTACTGTTCCTCGGAAAAAATCAATACTTTCGCGTCTGCGCACATCTCACAATTTACGAGGTATGCACAAGGTCACTTCCGCTCTCCAGTCAGATACGAATAAAATGAATACTTCTGAATAATTTCAAGTTAGAAATATGGTCAAGGATAAAAAGTCGTATGAAACTTGCCTATAATGGTAATTAAGACGCTCGTATGAAAATTATGAAACTCGCTTGCGCTCGTTTCATAAACAAACGTACTCGCGTTTTAATTACTATCATTATAGGCTCGTTGCATAATAATAATAATAATAATAATAATAATAATAATAATAATAATAATAATAATGATTTATTTTAGCTGGCAGAGTCAAGGCCGTAAGGCCTTCTCTTCCACTCAACCAGCAAAAAGTATATATATATATATATATATATATATATGCATGAACTTATAAAAAATTCAACAATTTGATTTAGATGAGAGTTACATGTATACAAGAGTTATTTACGAATTAAACAACAAAATAATATTAACTATTAATTAAACACTGAAATAAACTGTGTAGCAGAATTAAGCTATAATACATAGAATGTTAATATATTTCAAATAATATTAGATAATAGAAAGAGATTATTATGAGACAATTTTGAAAGTAGAGCACTATCAGTATGCATGTCTAAAGGAAGGAGTAACAATGTAATCAGTGATAGTTTAAATCAATATGATTGGAGTGAAATGCTAATAAGGTTATCTTTTAAGCTGTTCTTAAAGGTGTTTATTGTCTTGCAGCCCCTAATACTTTGTGACAAGGAATTCCATTGACGCGAGGTGGATACTGTAAAAGATGATGAATAACAAGATGTTCTATGAAGAGGTATACTTAGCGTGCCACAGATAAGTGATCTGGTATTTACGTCGTTGTTAGAGTATAGATAAGAGAAACGAGACGAAAGGTAATTTGGTGTTAAGGTGTGCAGAATTCGAAAGAGTAAAGACAAAGAGTGTAAAGTTCTGCGTTCTTTAAGTCGGAGCCACGAAAGACTTGCGAAGGACGGTGAAATGTGGTCATATCGTCGGATGTTGCACACGTATCTGACGCACATATTCTGAGCTCGCTGTAACTTGACTGACAGTTCAGAACTTAGATCATTTAACAAAACGTCACAATAATCGAAGTGCGGCATTACTAGGGTTTGTACTAGGGTAAGTTTTAGTTGCTGGGGCAAGAAGTTTCTCAAGCGACTCAAACAGTGAATGGAGGAACAGATTTTTTTTATCGTTTCTTTAACATGAAAATTCCAACTTAGATTATTATAAGAAAGTAATGAAATTTACAATGTACGATTATGATGTTGATAAGCACATTCAGTAAAAATTTCAATTCTATAGCTAAAAAATTGTGAACTTTAGAAATTTCAGTAGCGCATCCATTACATTAAAGTTTTGGCAGGGACTGTAATTTCAGCAATTTCTAGAGTGATACGCATCTTACCGCACTGTGGATAAGAATTTCAGTAAAAATGCACCGACAGTGGTTACCTACTTTAAGCGTTTTCACCCACAGGTGGCTCATAGGATAGGAAAAGCCTAACAGCATGGAATGCGAGGCGCTTATCAGATCCCACGCAGTGGGTCAGGAATCTCGTGACAGCCCGCGTCGCGTCGCGTCGAGTCGGTCGGCTTCCCGAACGAGTGTGACACACTTTCACTATTGCAGTGATTCATGCCCACACCCTGCCACGTCTATCATAATTAATTGCAGTGACCTTTCAAGTACAAATATTAGCATCTCGCTTCTTTTGTTATCTTCCCCGACCTTACGGTGCAAGTTTAAACAAATGTCACGTGTTGCTTCCATATCGAGAGAAATCGATCCAGGTGTCATCTTACTTTCCTCGCATCTCGTTCTTTCCGTAGCTCAAAGGCCACAATGCTAACGGGAAATTCTATATTTTAATTAATCCGATGTAAAACTGTATATATAACGAATAAATTATATCCTTAAACGTCAAGATTTTAATGTAGAACTATCGTACAGTAAAATGTGGGAACTTAGACAGGCTTTTCATTAAGTTTATTAAAGTTTAAGGAGTACACAAAGAACTAACCGGTTTTGAAAGAAATTGCTTGTAACATTCAAACTTCCTTGTTACTTCCTATTAATTACTTTCTTCTCTCTTCTTCTCCAGACCAGCCGGGCCGAGTTCGATTCCCGGCGGGGTCAAAAATTTTCTTGTAAAATTTCTACCTCGGGACTAGGAGAGATGGTGGTATACAATTTCTAACCGCAGTGCATATGAAGGGAAGTCATATGTCACTGTTGATACTGATTCGTCCATCGGATGGGAACGTTAAGTCTGGTGGCCTCCTTGGTACTATTCGACAGGAGAAGGCTACGTGCCAGCACCGGGTTTCTCCTTCTCCCTTCCTCACCTTCTTCATCATCCTCAACCATTCTCTACACCACACTTACACGAACACTTAACATACACTCACCCTAGTACACGACATAACTCTTCACAGATACACATCATGCATAACGTGGCCCGCCGAAGTGGTGTGGAATTTCAAAAATGGGTCACAGTCCTGCCTTCTATCCGCAGTATGCGGAACCCGAATCACGCAAGTGAAGTGGGTAGGCATTAGTCTCTCTCTCTCACACACACACACACACACACACACACACACACACACACACACACACACACACACACACACACACACACACACACACACACACACATATATATATATATATATATATATATATATATATATATATATATATACACACACACATTTTCTTCCCTATTTCTATTGCTATCCATCTACTTTAATTTTAACGAATAGACGAATAATAGACGAATAAATTTTGCTAGTTCATTTAAAAAATGATCAATCACATCTCAACGATTTTGTGAATGTTCCTAGATCGTCAAAAATAATCGAATAATTAACGAATGCAAAACTTAATCAAAACGGTGTCACTGATTTAGAATTAAATCATAGTTCATCATATAAACACTTCAAATTAAACAAAAGTGCCCATAAAATATTTGAATAAAATTTATAAATTCTCAATTCGGTTTTGTGTGTTTAATATTTTACATATTATTTTAGCTGTCATAAATCAATTGTTTCACTTTTAAATTCCGAAGAGTGCTGGATATGAAAATATTAATTAATTCACAGTTTTCTACCCAAAGACAGGTCCTTCACTGCAAACCCAGCATTCTCCAATCTTTCCTATTTTCTGCCTTCCTCTTTGTCTCCGCATATGGTCCATATAAAATGATGGTGTGCTAGAAAGAGTGGGCGAAGAAAGGATGATGCTGAAACTGATCAGGAAAATAAAATGATATTGGCAGGGTCACTGGCTAAGAAGAAAATGCCTACTGAAGGATGCACTGGAGGGAATAGTGAACGGAAGAATAGTTCGGAGCAGAAAATATCAAATGATAGACTATTTTGTCCGTCCATTTCACATGTCCTATTCTTCTCCATATCCACATTTCAAATGTTCCAGTCGTTTATCTATACTTCACTGTAATATCCATGCAACGCCACACTACACATAAAGTACTTCACTAGTCTCTTCTTTAGCTATTTTTCCAGAGGTCCGCAGAAGATGCTCATTTCCTATTAAAAACTCCACTCGCCATTTGACCTGGCAGCAGCTCATGTTACTATTTATAGTATAGTCTAATTAGGCTAAAGTTGCCTATTTCCGTGGTACCCCTAATCCCGTGATAGTTTCCTAAAATTGAATGTCAGTCAAAGCTTTACCGTTCGACCATAGCGCCAGAAATCTTTCTCGAAAGAGTGCATCTTTCACCTACTTTTGAGACATCGGTGAACTTCGTAGCAAGATACCTAACCCCGTGACATTGGGTGAAAAAAAAAGTCACGGAATTAGGAGTATCACGGAATTAGGCAACTTTACCATACTTGAAGTTATCTACTTGTCCTACAATGTTTTGGAGTTCTTTATTTTTGTTTCGACAACCATGGTCTTCGTCTTCTTTGCATTTATTTACGTCTCATACTGCTCACAACTGTCATTTAGCTCCATTATCATATCCCTTAGTATTAACTCCTCTTCTGCTAACAGCGCTATATTATCAGCAAATCTTATGAATTTTATTCTTCTTCCTCCTACTATTACCCCTCCCATGTTCTGAAAATAGTTTTCTATAAATCCTCGGACTCGGTTAAGAGAGAAGTTTTATATGATATTCTTAGTGAATTTGGTATTCCCAAGAAACTAGTTCGATTAATTAAAATGTGTCTCAGTGAAAAGTACAGCAGAGTTCGTATATAGGTCAGTATCTGTCATATGCTTTTCCAATTCACTGTGGGCTAAGGCAAGGAGATGCACTATCACCTTCACTTTTTAACTTTGCTCTAGAATATGCCATTAGGAAAGTTCAGGATGACACAGAGGGTTTGGAATTGAACGGGTTACATCAGCTGCTTGTCTATGCGGATGACGTGAATATGGTAGGAGAATATCCACAAACGATTAGGGAAAACACGGGAATTTTACTGGAAGCATGTAAAGAGATAGGTTTGGAAGTAAATCCCGAAAAGACAAAGTATATGATTATGTCTCGTGACGAGAATACTGTACGAAATGGAAATATAAACATTGGAAATTTATCTTTTGAAGAGGTGGAGAAGTTCAAATATCTGGGAGCAACAGTAACAAATATAAATGATACTCGGGAGGAAATTAAACACAGAATAAATATGGGAAATGCCTGTTATTATTCAGTTGAGAAACTTTTATCATCCAGTCTGCTGTCGAAAAATCTGAAAGTTAGAATTTATAAAACAGTTATATTACCGGTTCTTCTGTATATGGTTGCGAAACTTGGACTCTCACTTTGAGAGAGGAACATAGGTTAAGGGTGTTTGAGAATAAGGTGCTTAGGAAAATATTTGGGTCTAAGAGGGATGAAGTTACAGGAGAATGGAGAAAGTTACACAACACAGAACTGCACGTTTTGTATTCTTCACCTGACATAATTAGGATCATTATATCCAGACGTTTGAGATGGGCAGGGCATGTAGCACGTATGGGTGAATCTAGAAATGCATATAGAGAGTTAGTTGGGAGGCCGGGGGGTAAAAGACCTTTAGGAAGGCCGAGACGTAGATGGGAAGATAATAATAAAATTGATTTGAGGGAGGTGGGATATGATGGCAGAGAATGAATTAATCTTGCTCAGGATAAGGACCAATGGCGGGCTTATGTGAGGGCGGCAATGAACCTCCGGGTTCCTTAAAAGCCAGTAAGTAAGTAAGTAAGTAAGTAAGTAAGTAAGTAAGTAAGTATAAATCCTCCAAGTAGATGTTGAACAGGGCAGGTGATGAAGGGGATCCTTCCACTTCCCTCTGACATTTCTTCTCCGTTCCTGAATTTGACTAGGTATTTCATTACTTAATACATACCTCTCTTTCCAATGAAACTGTTAAATTTAACTCTAATTTATCATCTCTATTTCCACGATCATTTAAAAAATATTACTTCACATTTAAGGCTTCTGAGTTTTACTTCTAGCGCGCATGGAGACGACACATTCATTTTTTGGTTAATGGGAACTGCTTTAAACCTCAATCTTTGCTTTCATCGTCGTAGTTTTTATTTTGAAAAATAGTAATTTAATTTCTTAACATTGTTCTTTATATAATTCTAACTTGCTTGAATGAAATCACAGTCACTAAAATAAATCTTACATTTCAAGAGACAACAACATCTCCGTGTCTAAGTTAAAGCAATTTCAACCTCGCAGTGTTTCGTTCACGGCCCGTGGGAGGTAGTGTGTGAAATGAAAAATCGCCTCTCGGGATGTGATAAAATGCATTTAGCAACTAATTTTTAATGTAGCGTTTGTTAGTGCTAATAGTTTTAGATCCTTACTGCGTTTCAATTAGAAGACGTTATGTTTCATTAAATTATAATTTACAGCTTGACAAGAAACGGAACTGCTGAAAGGGGAAAGGGTTAAATCTCGCCTTATGTGTTTGTTAATTTGTGTAAAGTAGTCGTTACCACCTCTTAGCACAGAGTTCAAGATTTTAATTAAGAACTTCCTTCCATTACATTATTTTCTGAGACTCCACTAAGCGCAAAAGAGAAACGATTACCGACCACATTACGTCAAGCTTTTCCATGTGTGAGTTTCAAAAGATTTTAATTGGACTTGCGTTCTGGTATTGTTTATAATAAATCTGACTGCAAACTAATTAGTTTTTTGTATCCCTTTCTTGTTATTTCCCGAGGCATTTCAGAATAAGTATATTTGCATGTCTTTCAGAGATTATACACCTAAAGTAATGAAACAGTAAAAAAAATTGATTGCGAGATCTTCACGTAAATACAGCAAAGGTTGTGTGTACCATCTGTGTACAGCGATCTGCAAAACTAAGAATACTCGGTTTCTCTTCATATTCAATATTAACAACAAAATAATTATACAGGGTGTTTAAAAAGTATCCAACATTTTAGTATTTGTCTGTATGTATGTATGTATGCATGTAATTTAATTTCATGTAGGCCTATGTAATGTTATCTACTGTAACATAATGTAGCCACGGGCGTAGCTCAGTCGGCTAATAGTAATAATAGTAATAATGATAATAATAATAATAATAATAATAGTTTTATTTTCCCTGGCAGAGTTAAGGCCATCAGGCCTTCTCTTCCACTCAACCAGGATCAAATCACATACAGCGTATTCCGAATCTCACCGGTCCGGTGGCATCAATGACGTCACGTTGCAGCGAACTAAGGAACAAAACTGCTGGAAGGATCGATGGCTGTCATGGCGACTGTACAAGTTGTTGTCTGTGCTACGCTAGCAAAATTTTGTAAAATTTTCGTACTGCCATCTCGTTCAAAGAAAAGATAGCATAAACAATTTATTTCTTGAACCGGTAGTAATAACTGGTCCGTTGACATGTTCGCTCATAAGCCATTAATATATTGTTTTTACGTTGTGCTCATTACAAACAATACAGCAGAACACACCGCCATGACACAACAGTGCACGATGTTATTCGTCTGCTAATTCCCGCCCTATACAAGAACCAATCAGATTCACTGATGGCGGCTGATGGAGATTGCCTCCACCTGTGCAAGTTGATGGCACCGGTGCGACACCGGTGGAGCATCAATGACGTCATTGGTGGAATTCGGAACACCGTGATGCCATCGGATTGCTCACCGGTGAGATTCGGAATTCGCTCATACAGAAAAATACATACCGGTATACAAATATTAACTAAAAAATAATAATAAACATAATTAAGTAAAAAAGAGAGATTGAATACATATACACAATCAGTATTAACTTTAAAATAACAATAATAAAAAAATATATAATAAAAAAGAGACTGAATACATAATCACAAACAGGAAAATACATTCTAGTATACAGTATTAACTTAAAAAAAAAAGAATTAATACATATGAATATAATCTCACAACTAAAGGAATAGTAGAATTAGTATGATCAGTACAGCACGTGTTACATTGAGACAATGACAATTACCTAGATATAAGTGTTAATGGAAAAATAAAGTAATGACTGTGCGTGCCGATCCGGAGTTGCGATCGGGCGAGGTTCGATTCCCGCTTGGGCTGATTACCTGACTGGGTTTTTTCCTAGGTTTCTCCAAACCGTAAATCGAATGTCAGGTAACCTGTGGCGAATCCTCTGCCTCATCTCGCCAAATACCATCTCGTTATCATCAATCCCATCGACGTTAAATAAGCTACTAATTGATTCAGCGTCGTTAAATCATCAACTAAAACATAATGCAATAAAAATATAAAAAAATATCCAACTGTAAACAAATCATTAACGTAACTCTTATAGCTTCCGTGTAATAAGCCTTTCAAATTTATCATTTTTGGGACAACCGAAACTCCGTACGTACTCCTTCAATCACACTCAGGGAAGGACGTGATTCTACTTGAAAACTAACACGATACAATGGTCATGTGACTATCATGGAAGACGACGATACTTACAGTAAAACAGGCAGGTACACCGTTGTGGCTGAGGGGTTAGCGAGTCTAACCCAGCGGTCCCGGGTTCGATTCCCGGTAAGGACAAGTTGCCTGGGTGAGGTTTTTTCGGGGTTTTCCCCTCACTCCTATGGATGAATATAAGGTAACTTTATGAGGTGATTGGAACCCCACTCATCTTCGCCACTTCCTTTCATCCCCCATCATCCTTTCTTCATCATCCCGTTTCTGGTTTTTCATATCACTCTGCAGACGGCCTCCTGAAGCTGCTGGCTCTCGCGACCGGCCTCCGTGGAATGTAGTTAAGCGATGTTGGATGGCTTCTGCAATGGCACCCGAGGCGGACCTACTCGGGGGAGGAGTTTCGCCTCGGACCGACAGGGGGGCCTTGAGAGAAGTTGCCGGAGCAGGAATGGTATATGGATTTCTGTCGGCTGTAGGGACCGGCCGTTAAGGGAGTCATTTGGTTAGGGCGGTGCGCGTAGGGGATCTGTGGCATGCAACTCATTCCATATCGAGGGTTAGTGCAATAAATCTCAACAGGTCGCAGTGCTGGGCCATCCGTGCCCTCTTCAATTAAATCCCTTTCCATTCCAAGGCAGGGCAAAATGAACTCAAGGTAATACAAAAACAGTGTAAAGCGTAGGGAAATAAATGGTTATTTTGTTGTGCTGCCTATTCGGACTTGTAACGGACACACAGTATAGTCTTCAATATTCATTAATTAACAGAGTAATTCATCTCACGGTTTTAGCCAGGCGTGAAGCGTAATGATCTCGTTTTGCAGGTCTGATATCAGACAGCTTTGATACGGGATCCGAGTTATTGAAATGTATCTGGTATTTTGAAGGGAATTGTTCACTTTCGCATGTTCGACGACAGTACAAACGTTGTTACACATCGAATTTCGATATGGAAATTAATCGAAAATCTATAGTTGTCATAGTTTCCACAGTAACAGTTCACAGGATTTTCATTCAGCGTTTGAAGTGTGGGAAATGAGCATGGAGAAAATAAGAACAAGAATAAATTAATGTTTACTATTACACGCTGTATAATTCCACGTCATGCAACCTCCGCGCTTCATGAGGATGTTCATTAATTAAGCGTTTGTACTGAAAGCTGTTGTTTATATTGGGTTAGATTTAAATTGAAATCGCAATCCAGTTAGCCTCGTAAAATCGTAACGGAGTTAAACTAGCTGCGGGTTAGTAATACAAGACTTCGTGGAAAAGGGGCATAACTTGATGTAATCATTCAGGATGTTAGCTATGGTAACGTACAGTTGATTTCAGAAAATCTGTTCTTAGATCAGACAAGTGACTTCATTTCATTCTTTCGGGGACCCGTTTTCTTTTCAGCCCCGGATACACTGCAGTCTGCTGACATCTTGTCTCTTCGCCCTCATCTTTTGTGCTGTGCACAAGGTTTGCGCTCTGCGAGCCGGCTCACAGCTCATGAGCGGAATGCAGATATTAGCTGCACTCTGTATAAGTGTGGACTGGAAAAAGGGGTGATCTCGTACAAAATATACACAAAAGGAACTACTATAACGAGTGTTTGTGAAATGAATTCCCGTTCAGTGTTTGCAAAAATATCTTGGACTATTATTAATTAATAAAGAAATATTTATTTCACAGAAATAATAGAAATTCTAGAGCTACTTAAATGTACAAAATCATTTTGTTATATTTTTATTTATCAGTACATGAAAACGAGGTTTTATGCTGTTGGCAGCTGAAAGGCACAATAGCCTACTGATCGTAATGAAACATCAGTTACAGATGTTCGATGTCTGCCTTTATTAAAGTTGATTATAGGAAACAGTTGCTCACAAATATAAATGTTGAGCCAAACATAGCAATCATTTTCACAGCCAGCCTGTGTAGTCGTGGATATTATTGCTAATGTTTAGTCTTGTAAAACTCAACCAGGCTAGTAGTATTATTCAAACGATCTTCAGCCCTTAGGTCACATTGAAGATCAATAAGTTCGAGCTGTAAATCATTAAATGTTATGTTCCGTCTTTTAGATTCCTCCATACTGTACTGTAGCAGTAGGTAAGTAACGTGAAACAGTTACTGAGAATAGGCCTACACACTGCTCTCCACTAGATAACTGAGTGGTCGTTTCCCTCTCCTCTACCTATAGCAAGTACATGTCATTCTGACGTATCTTCCTTACCGTTTCGGCGAGTGGTAAACACAGCTCTCCCGCTTCGAAGGAGCGCGCGCGCTCGTTGAGCGCTGTTTGTGCAGGTATGCTCTAATGTCTTATGATTAGGGGGCGGATGTTGATGAAAAGTCATCATCTTATTTTTCATATTAGGACGATGCCTATTAATATATAAATCCCTTCTATGTTAATATCTACTTAAAAAAGTAATTTCTTATACTGAATTTTTTTTACGTTTTTTAACTAATAGGTCATTTTTATATTTTATCGGCATTTTTTGGTCTTTTTCATACTCTGAAGAACTTTTAGATCATTTGGAATGCATTTTACTTTCTTCTTTACCGATAGGTCTGTTAAATCATTTTCTAACCAAATAGGTCAGTAGTAATTACCTACTGAATAAGTGAATAACAGTGAAGTTTGAGTTTTGTATTTTGGAACAGACTCTAAAGTCCATCCCTCATTTCACTGAAGGCTTCACTTCACACAACGGAAGTACCTAATATAAAATGCTTAACAACAGTATAGTTTAAGTGAGAATTTTGATAGCTACTGTTTTTTGTCGGTACGAGGGTATCTTTAGAATTTATGTTTGGAAGGGGGGAAACTTTCACCATGTCTTGGACAGGACGTTGTGTCCTCAACATGGTTCGGAAGGAATGTCTACTGTAGTAGACAGTATTTTTAACACAAAGATTGCAAGAATGTTCGCTGCGCCCACAATTTGTTTTGTCATTCACACTGCCTTATCTGGAAGATCTGGTAACAAAAGTGAAGAGCGGAAGGAGGAGGAGGCGGAGAATGAAGGCACTGAAATGGGCCACCTCTGATTGAAACACAATGCAAACCCTCATTAAAATCTATAGTTTTCCCTTAAAGCCTTCATTTTGTTGCATGCCATTTTCCTTTATCTTAGCCGAATTCCAGGAAGTTGCCTCCTCTCTCCGAGATTTGCAGGGCAGTCATTGAAACAAGGTGACTAATTTTTAAGATTTTGTGGTGCGAGTATTTTGAATAATATTTAGATGTCATTTTCTTTTAATTTTATGTCATTTTTCCATTAGTTTAAGGGGATTTTAATGATAATTTTAAGTAGACTTTTAGGTCATCAACATCCACCCCCTACTTATGATACATAATTCTGCTCGAACATCTAAAATTACATTCGAGACGTCAAACCGCAAACATATGTCATTAAAACAAGGTATGGGAGGTATTTTAGCAATCATTTTTAGTTGCTGTGTCAACTACTAAGTTATTTAGGGTTAATAGAATTGGTGATGGTAAATGAGACCGAGGATTACCCATTTAATTACCTGACATTCTCCTTACAGTCGGGAAAATCTTCGGAAAAAATTCAACCAGCCAAGCAAGAACCAAAACTATGTCAAAGAGCAGCCTAGAATATTTGGGAGACAGCACCAGTTTCCTCTGAGGATACACTGCCAGCACGAACAACTTTTCGTGTAATACAAAACTGTTAAGTTCATACAAACTTTGCCTATTTAAATTGATGCACAAATTACTGTTATTTCATTGGTACGTTGTCCATCGTGACATTCACAAGTTTATTCTGACTCAGGATTACTTCCTAAACCAATTGAGCTCCTGCTATAAAATTGTTATATTCAGACCTCCCTGTAAGCCTCTTCAGTTTCAGCACAACATTTTGAATCACCCTGTATTTTTACAAATAAATTACGACTTTTATCCTCACTGGACATTTATATTTAAAAGCTATGATGTTGATATTGTGAACAATACACTAATGTTTGTGGAAACTGCAACACCAAGAAGGGTACATGTGACTGAAATGAAATTGATACCACAGATTAGGTACTATAAATACAAAAATGATTAGAATTACAGAACTGTACCTGATCTGTGACCGTGAGATTTCAGTATGGTGTGAAGCTTCCATGCGCTGCATTCAGAGTCTTTAAGCGTCGTCCGAGACTGTTTATTCAATATATTCGCAGCTACCCTCCATGCAGCCTGAGGACGCGCCATGTTGTGGTGATAGGGACCCACAATATGGGTACAAGAGATGTAGTCACAGGGGAGTGAAGAAAGTTAAACAACGCAGAACTGCACGCATTGTATTCTTCACCTGACGTAATTAAGAACATTAAGTGGTTAGGTATACAGCAGTAAAATTTTGAAAATTTTCAACATTTTTTCTCCATTACTGTATCTTGTACAATAATGGAAATTAGTATGTGTAAAACACTATCCTTCTGCTATAGCCTATGAAAAAAATATTTTTTCGATTTAAAAAAATTATTTACATTTTGTTTTTCAAACTTCAATTCACTGTGCAGTGATAAAGCGTTTCCCACATAACTAAAAAACTATCCAACATTCTGTGATGAAATTTTTTGTGTGTATTTATGCATGTCATATCTACAATATGATGCAAGATCACTTCTCTACCTTTGATAGATTGTATGATAAAAAAATAAATTCATTTTAAAAAATGGTTAAATATCAGTATTTTCTTCTAACACAAATAAAATAAAAAACATATTATTTACGAAGGAATGTAGTTGAAAGTGCATGATATTGTAAACATGCGTTTCAGCAATAAAATAACAGAGCGAGAACATGAAAAATTTAACAAATTTATGAGTTATGGGGAAAAAGCTTAATCACTGCAAAGTAAACTGCCACCATATTGAATTTTGAAAAAAAAAAAAATTTTTAATCATAAAATTATTATTTTCATACAGCATAAGAACAGAGTTTTACACATACCAATTTTCATTATTGTACAAAATACAGTAATGGGGGAAAATATTGAATATTTCCAAATATTTTACTGCTGTAAGCTGTACCTAACCCCTTAAAACCAGACTTTTGAGATGGGCAGGGCATGTAGCACGTATGGGCGAATCCAGAAATTCATATAAAGTGTTAGTTGGATGACTCGAGGGAAAAATACCTTTGGGGAGGCCGAAACGTAAATGGGTGATTTGGATTTAAGTGAGGTGGGATATGATGATATAGGCTGGATTAATCTTGCTCAGGATAGGGACCAATGGCGGGCTTATGTGGGGGCGGCAATGAACCTCCGGGTTCCTTAAAAGCCATTTAAGTAAGCAAGTACAATCCGTAACGAATGCGACGGATGAAATTTATGAGTTTGGTTGCGCCACTCTTCCAGGGAACACCTAATCATAACTGCCATTTGTAGCTCCACAACATGGTCATCTGGTTTAACTGCAGAATTGAAGATCATGGAGTATTAATTCCGGGGATGGAGCAAGCTGACAAGAACAAGTTTCAGTGAATGATATTCCGAGAGATTAGAAGCCTGTCTGAGTCATGCTAACCTGACCTCTCTCGGATTCACTATGCCATAATAATCGTAAGTGCACTTTGTAATTAAATCTACGTCTGTATATCGCCGTGGAATTAACGAGTGTAGGGCACAATATGTTAGAAAGCGCTTGTAGAGTGTGTAAAATTAATTGCGCAAAATGAATCGACGTCATTGGCCACATAACCAGACTGTCCGCGTCTTATTTACCTAGTGTTGATCTAAATAAAGAAATGTACAGTTGATACATTATTCTCGCTTTACTGAGGAAGCCACCGGCGTAGCTCTGGCGGCTAAGGCGTTGCCTGCCGATCCGAAGTTGCGCTAGACCGCGGGTTCGATTCCTGCTTGGGCTGATTATCTGGTTGGATTTTTTCCGAGGTTTTCCCCAACCGTAAGGCAAATATTAGGTAATCTATGGCGAATCCTCGGCTTCATCTCGCCAAATACCATGTCGCTATCACCAATCCCATCGACGCTAAATAACCTCGTAGTTGATACAGCGTCGTTAAATGCCCAAGTTAAAAAAAAAGTTTACTGAGGAAGTTCAATTGTTGGAAATATCTCAAGTTTGATTAGTGTAATAATATTATTACATATTATTATTATTATTATTATTATTATTATTATTATTATTAAACATATTATGTTACTAGTCAGCGATGTATGCAATGAAGGAGAAAGGAATTGTCCTCCTTAACCCATTATCTCCTGGCTTAGTTTTGTCATAAGTGACGCCTCATTCGCATAATTTATGAGATTTAAGCCAGTTTTTGGAATGTTGTCCTTACACAATTATTATCATACTTATCCTAATACTTTTCCTAATATAATCACCTTCATGATAAACATAATCATCCTTATCCTTTTCCTAAATATAATCACCCTCTGCATGTAGTATTACTCCACAGTAATGGAGCATGCAGACTGTAAAAAAAAAATAATAATCACCCTCTTCATAATCATCCTCAGCATAAACATAATCATCCTCATAATCATCATCCTCTCCATCATAATAATCCTTCTCACAATCATCTTCTTCCTCGTCATAATTTTGTTGTCCTCATACTTCTGCAATTCTTGGGAAAAGTGGCATAAGTATTTCTCCCATTAGAATAATAATCATACATAAGAAAATCAAATCGACATAAACCAGTGTGAAGACAGTTTTTTCCTTCTCCTGTAAGATTAACATTTTTGACTTGTGCCACTACAGAATTGTTCTGAACATAGGCCTAATCGTCCTCATCAATTTTATTACTACAGTCTAAAGTCATCATTCTCATAATTATAATCATTAGCTTCTTCTTGGTCATACTCATCCTCCTAATAATCATCTCATAATAATATTCTGATGACAATCATAAACTCTGAACACAGTCGTTATCTTCATAATAATCATCATCCTGATGATAATCATCCTCACAATAATCCTGATCATAATCATTCTTCTCACAATCAATCTCATAATTATTTTGACCAATTCATTATAAATTCTAAACATAATCATTCTGATCATAATCATCCTTGATTATAACCATCCACATAATTATTCTGGTCATATTCATTATAAATTCTGAACATAACTGACTTCTTAATCATCCTCATAATTATTCTGATCACAATCATCCTAATCATAATTACCCACATAATTATTGTGATTATATTCATTATAAATTCTGAACATAGTTGACTTATTAATCATCCTCATAATTATTCTGATCACAATCATCCTTAATCATAATTACTCACATAATTATTGTGATTATATTCATTATAAATTCTGAACATAGTTGACTTATTAATCATCCTCATAATTATTCTGATCACAATCATCCTTAATCATAATTACCCACATAATTATTGTGATTATATTCATTATAAATTCTGAACATAGTTGACTTATTAATCATCCTCATAATTATTCTGATCATAATTATCCTAATAATCATCCTTGATCATAATCATCCACATAATTATTCTGATCATATTCATTATAAATTCTGAACATAATTGAAGGGTTCAGAGCCATATTGGGTCAAGCTCCATTTATTAAAAACGGAGAAAGCAAGGGTTGAAGTTAAGTGAATACCATAGTTTAATCAAGATTGACATAATAAGTTTTAATGTGTATATTTTATATTACTTACTATATGATTCTATTGAATTATGTTAATAACTTCATTTTAACTCTCGTTTTCTACAGTTTTAGTAAATGGCGCTTGGCCCACTATGGTTCTGAACCCTTCAATTGACTTCTTAATCATCCTCATAATTATTCTGATCATAATTATCCTTGATCATTATCACCCACATAATTCTTCTGATCATACTCATTATAAATTCTGAACATAGTTGACTTCTTAATCATCCTCATAATTATTCTGATCATAATCATCCTTGATCATAATTACCCACATAATTATTCTGATCATATTCATTATAAATTCTGAACATAGTTGGCTTCTTAATCATCCTCATAATTATTCTCAGCATAATCATCCTTGATCATAATCACCCACATAATTATTCTGATCATATTAATTATAAATTCTCAACATAATGGACTTCTTAATCATCCTCACAATCATCCTGATCATAACTATCCGCATAATTATCCTGATCATAATCATCACCACAATTATTTTAATAATAATTCTCATCATTTTTTTCATTTTCTGAGGGGGCTAAGGCTTATTGTGCCGACCTCCTTATTGTGGGATGATTGTTGAAGTCCCTAGGATCGCATTCCTTTAAGAACGTGATTCACTTCTTGGTTCCATCTTATCGATCCAGCTACGACATCCAGATCTGACGGAATCTTCATGTTTTTCGCAGCCTCCTCAGATCGATGACATCTGTTCGCTAACCGAAACCATTATTCCCTACCATTATCATCATGACTACACCTATCTTCGTAATTATCACCACAAGTATCACAGCTATCGTTGCTGCCACAATTATCATCCTTCATCACCACTACCATTATACACCATCACCACCACTGACATTACCACCATACTCAATATCATTACCAGTCCACACCTGTGGAGTAACGGTCAGCGCGTCTGGCCGCGAACCCAGGTGGCCCGGGTTCGAATCCCGTTCGGGACAAGTTACCTGGTTGAGGTTTTTTCCGGGGTTTTCCCTCAACCCAATATGAGCAAATCCTGGGTAACTTTTGGTGCTGGACCCCGGACTCACTTCACCGGCATTATCACCTTCATATCATTCAGACGCTAAATAACCTAAGCTGTTTATAAATCGTCGTAAAATAACCTATTAAAAATATATCATTACCACTATCATTATTACTACTAAAATCATTATCACCACCACCAATGTTAACATGTTACTGTCCACATTAGGCTACAATATTTTGTATTGTCCGTATGATATAAGAATATGACTAAAGTTTGAGAAAAGAGCAGGGAAATCGCATAAAAAGTAACATACACTTCACTCCATTGTAAAAAAGGAAAATTCACACTTTTATCACGGAACAAATCCGTATTAACTAGGTTTGCATGCAGTCCACACCATTGAGCCAGAATGCAGAAATCGTATCGTAGAAATAAAATGATTTAATTAACTCGACAGGTGGCAGAGCACCCGCCATCTTGGACGCGAAGCGCTGTTTCGGTAGAGCGAGAAAAATCGTACGCGTATCGGGGAATCGAACCCTAACCTGCGAGCTAATGAGCTGTAGTGCGCATGGATGACCTCTTCCCAACAGGAGGTGAACCAACCAGAGCGAAAATTGCCTCCACGGAGGTGATCACACGGAAGGTCAATTAGAAGTGGCATGAGTTCGATTCCCGGTTCCACTGGCTTTGGCGGCCTGTGATCATTAAGATATGGATAATGGGAGACGCTTTTCAATCAGCCTGATGTCAAGTTCAGACTGCAGACCGTAAAGTGAAGGGGAGTGGCAGGTTTTTGCGTAAACGGAGCCCACTCTATGGTGTAGGCCTAAAGACTTAAGGGAAAAGCGAATGGGGTTCGATCACCAAAGCATGCTTTCAAATTTGCGGCAAAAAGAAAAGGTTGAAAATAAACATAGTAAATAATTCCAGACTTTGCAAGGTTCTCATTCAAGTAGACTGAAAAATTAAATAACAGCAAATACCATAAATTTAATGCTAAAGGAATTATGATCTAGAATTCTAGATGGAGCAAGAAAATATAGGTAGAACTTCTTAACTCAGAATATGAAAACAACCAAACTCTCGAGGAAATTAAAAAAGGATAATAAAAGGAAGGAGAGGTGAGAAGAGAAGAGAAGAGAAGAGAAGAGAAGAGAAGAGAAGAGAAGAGAAGAGAAGAGAAGAGAAGAGAAGAGAAGAGAAGAGAAGAGAAGACATATATCAAGAGAAATAGATTACAATAGAAAGGAATGGATGTAGAGAAAATTATTCTTAACAGAGTAGAAAAATTCACTACAGTGCAGTAGCACGAACATGTGCACCTAATATGAGAAGAGAGATGGCCCAAACGTCCGATCGTTTATCGTATCGTATCGTATCGTATCGTATCGTATCGTATCCTATCATATCATATCATATCATATCATATCATATCATATCATATCATATCATATCACATCACTAACAATGGTTTATGAATACGACAAACGTTAGTTCGTCGTATCGTATCGTATCATATCGTATCGTATCATATCATATCATATCATATCATATCATATCATATCATATCATATCATATCATATCATATCATATCATATCATATCATATCATATATCATATCATATCATATCATATCATATCATATCATATCATATCATATCATATCATATCATATCATATCATATCATATCGCTAACAATGGTTTATGAATACGACAAACGTTAGTTCGTCGTATCGTATCATATCATATCATATCATATCATATCATATCATATCATATCATATCATATCATATCATATCATATCATATCATATCGCTAACAATGGTTTATGAATACGACAAACGTTAGTTCGTCGTATCGTATCGTATATCATATCATATCATATCATATCATATCATATCATATCATATCATATCATATCATATCATATCATATCATATCATATCGCTAACAATGGTTTATGAATACGACAAACGTTAGTTCGTCGTATCGTATCATATCATATCATATCATATCATATCATATCATATCATATCATATCATATCATATCATATCATATCATATCATATCATATATCATATCGCTAACAATGGTTTATGAATACGACAAACGTTAGTTCGCTGATCATCCACTGGAAGCCCGCGCTAAGAATATCTATGAATACGGCCCTAAAAGCCTGGAAATACTGAACTAAAGTTTTATACTGAAATTCTTTAATCACACAGGCATCAGTACCCACTCCTCTTAAGAGAATTCGGAAGTGAAGGATGAAGAAGAGGAAGCCTGATGTTGTAGTAGATCAGCTGCTGGTATTTATTTGTAATCTTCCGCGGAAACTTGTTGGGAAGCAGAGCAGTATTAATTACAGCTGAGTCTTGCGATAAGAGACGACGTCGCAGCGTCGGGATTAGCATCTCACCGTGCACCGAAGCCAGGACTGAGCGCGGCGGATATCTCGGCATATCGCGTCAGAGCACGATTCCGACACGGCGCGGAATTTTAATCACCTCGCACGCTGTTTTACTAAATGATCTTGTAATCGTCCAGCTGCATGCAGAAGCACAGATTGCAATTTAAATACCAAGGTGTAATAGCATTAACGTGTACAAACATCACCTCCACCCATGCATTCCACCGTTCGGCAATCGCGCTGCAGCTACAGTTCGGCAAGTCTTTCGCTCTGCACGACCAAATAGCACGGTGATGAAATATAAAATCGCAGGACGCATTCAGGCAAACCCATTACAGTTATAATCAGTTATTTGCCTTGTAATTGAAATGCCGTATTTCGCCAAGAATCCATTACAAATTCAAATCTGACTTAAATTACATAACATACAAAACACAGCAGTATATTATCATGGTACAAATTCTACAATATGATAAAAAAATAACCTCTTCGATATTAGAAAAAATCTAAAAGTGTACTTCCGGGGAAATCTATAAACTGAATTTTTAGAGACTCTGAGATTTTAGTGAATATTTTATAAGATACGATCTAAAAATTAAGTAAAATTAAAAGTATTATGTTCTTTTGAAGCGACTGCGCCTTTATTGAAGGTACAAACGGCAAAAATGTTACATTTTAGTGTAACACGAAGTACAATAAGCCTACGCTAGATGCTGCACATGCCAAAGTGTACGCCTGCTGCTATCTGTTGAGTATTGTGTAAACTACTTGCAAGTCATTATGTGACGAGCATTATGTAATCAGTAGAACCCAGTGTTTGGTCACATTGAACACAAACCTACGCTCTCCACTGTTTTGTGCAACGAACGATGCAGCAAGGACCCAACTACCGATACTGGGCATGTATAAACGCATACAGTCGGCTGACGAAAGAAATTTATCACCAATACACTGTTTTAGGAAATGATGATTGTTTATATTATAATAAAAACATACATTATTTTTTATTTTTTAAGAAGTAAGTCTATATAGTAAATTGTAATTGTTATAAACAAAATATTGCAACACTTCCGCAACTATTAAAAAAAACTATAACCTCTGTTAAAACATAAAGCAATAAATTTTACGACTATGACCAATTGCTGGCCTTTAGTAATAAGTAGAGAACGTTATCAATATGAAGAACATTTTGCTAAAATAACAAATTTACTTTGGGAAAATATGAAAAAAAAAATGAAATAAACATTTCGATGCTCAAATATTTCCTTTCCTAAACAATTTAGAGTAAGTTTATATAATTACTGGTGGCTTGTGCAGCACATGCTGCAAACTAAGTTCATTAGACGTTCAAATAAACATTTTTCAGATTTATTTTCAATGAAGAATACCAGACATTCTGAAAATTATTTGCTTCCATAATAATTAAACATATTCTCTCTCGAGCCAATACTGAAGAGAACCACGCATATAAATATCTACACCACACCGCCATTAAATATATGAAAAAGACCCAACCCCACTTGATTAATAACTATAAAAATATTTGATTTTTAATAATATTATTATCTTACGTAAGTTTTATAGCTTTCAGTAACATATACTATATAGCCGCCACTCAGTAAAATATAGAAATCAAAATCTAATTTAAGTTATTCTCTACATCTACTTATATATCCCCAAAACGTTTCACTTTCATATCATCAATATAGCACTAATATGTCTAATTAATGAAAAATAGTCAAATCAAGGCATTAACTACAATAATATTTCATTTCTAATAGTAATGATGTCATCAATCCACCTGAAGTTTTTTAGTTTTTAATATCCAATACACAGCTATACCCAGAAAATTACACACCACAGAATCGAACCTGTAAATTATTTTTAGTAAGTTAAGTTTTTCATAACCAATTTAATTTGAGCTCTAAATATCTCAGCATTCTTGCAGATCATGGCCTTCGTGTAATATTGTTTGCTGTAGTGTGTCTCTTGTTTTATTCTGAAGTGCAACACGGCCGACTTGATGCTCGCTTCTCTTCTCATGAATGCAATTAGGTAGTTCTCAAAACTGACGACAGATGGATTTTGGAAAATAGGAAAATTATGTAGGAAAATTGACATTTCACTGAAAACTACTATTTTTCCGAAAAACTTCCAGTTCCAAGCTTCAAAATGAGGGGCCATTTATTAAAATCCGTTCAGCCGTTTTCCCGTAATTTCCATTACCAGTTCAAATTATATATATATATAGATTTACAAAATGACACTTGAGAAATTAATACTTTTGTATATTTAACATGCTACCAAATAAAATACAATACATCTACTGTTTTTATAATGAAGAGAGAAAAAAACATTACTTTTCACGTTGCCCTATATAAGTAGACATGCCAACACTGAAAGACTTTCACTTGATTTGAAAGAATAAGCAAAGGCGGAATAGGAATCACTTATTTTGTTTTGGCTTTTAGAATTCATTAAAGCTGTGAGTTCAATTACTCTAAAGCATAATTTGGAGATTTCACTTCCACATCGGAATTTCTGAATGTCGGTGGAATGGATGGCTTGAGTTTGAGTTTTTCGTTTAATGTAAAACATCACTATTATCTCCTTATAAAATCTGGAAAGCCCAGTTCAGTGGTAGTTATATTTATTATTAACAGAGATGAAAAATCGTGTAACATTTTAGAAAATATGAAGATTTTTATGAGTTCGGAATATGTATTACAAGTCTTTCTCGTGTTAAATTTTATAGTACCTGGTTAACATGTTTCGGCCTGTTAACCAGGTACGATAGAATTTAACACGAGAAATACATATAATACATATTCTGAAGTGATATAGTATTAAAAGTTGTGTAATCAAGATGTATATTTTTATGAGATTTGAAAAATGTACCATAAAATTATTAAATATGAAAACAACGACGTAAATATGCAATTAATGGGAAAATCCACTGTTACTTTTCCATATTTTATTTAGCAATGCTATACCAACACGTTGTCATATAGATTTGGTAGAATTGGTGATAGAGAGATGGAATTTTGACAACATGAGTCCAATAATTCACCATTGAACTACCTAACATTTAACTTACAGTCGAAAAAACCCAACCTGCCAAAACGAGATTAGAACCCACGTATAAGTCTCACTTACTTACCCCTAGATGACGTTGGTAGTTTTAACTGCTTTACTAATTAAATTATTTATTTTAGAAAATGTTGTTCACTTCATGAAACAAGAAAGCGGCTCACTCGTGATAAATGTAGAACGCGCTCCTCTGAGATCCAAACAAGAAACATAATTCAGTGCTATGGAGCCGACGGGACATTCGCTGGAAACTTTACGGCCACATTTTTAGAGATGTGTCGAGGAGGGGAGAGTACAGTTGAAGCCAAAGAGCATCCCTCTCTAGGGGTGAGTGTAGGGCGACCGCTGGGGTCCCTGAGCTCCCCAGCTACACTACTTGTTCCTTCTCGACAATGCTCCGCTTCACAAAGTTGAAACTGTCATCCGGGGGCTCAGCGGACTCGCTCTGACACATTTCCTGCTGCGATGCTTATTTTTTATAAACCCAGTTTAAAAACAGTGGTGAACGTTAAAAGGGAATGAAGAATAAATTACTGCATTTATTATTATTATTATTATTATTATTATTATTATTATTATTATTATTATTATTATTATCATCATCATCATCATCATATGCCTTCGTTTTGGATTGAGCGGTATCAGGAACATGATACAGTGATGATGATGAAGACGAAGTTGAAGGGTGATGGAGACGAAAATGAATGTGATCAAGATGATGACGGTGAAGATGTTGAAAACGAAGGTGAAGATGACGGAGACAAAGATGGAGGTAATGAAGACTTATATGAAGGTGATGAAGATAAAGGTGTAGGCGATGAAGACGAAGATGGATGTAATGAAGTCTAAGATGGAGGTGATGAAGACGAAGATGGAGGTGATGAAAACGAAGATGAAGTGATAAAGACGAAGATGAAGTGATGAAGACGAAGATGAAGAGATGAAAACGACGATGTAGATGGAGACGAAACTGGCGGTGATGAAGACGAAGATGACTGTGAAGACGAAGATGAAGTTGAAGATGATGGAGAAGAAGATGACGGTGATGAAGACGAAGGTGAAGGTAATGGGAGCGAAGATAAGGGTGATGAAGACGAAGATAAAGGTGATGAAGACGAAGCTGCCGGTGATGAAGACGATGACTGATGAAGACGAAGATGAAGTTGAAGATGATGGAGACGAAGATGACGGTGATGAAGACGAAGGTGAAGATAATGGGAGCGAAGATAAGGGTGATGAAGACGAAGATAAAGGTGATGAAGACGAAGCTGCCGGTGATGAAGACGATGACTGATGAAGACGAAGATGAAGTTGAAGATGATGGAGACGAAGATGACGGTGATGAAGACGAAGGTGAAGGTAATGTGAGCGAAGAGAAGGGTGATGAAGACGAAGATAAAAGTGATGGAGACGAAGTTGGCGGTGATGAAGACGAAGATGACTGATGAAGACGAAGATGAAGTTGAAGATGATGGAGACGAAGATGACGGTGATGAAGACGAAGGTGAACTTAATGGGAGCGAATATAAGGATGATGAAGACGAAGATAAAGGTGATGGAGACGAAGTTGGCGGTGATGAAGACGAAGATGACTGATGAAGACGAAGATGAAGTTGAAGATGATGGAGACGAAGATGACGGTGATGAAGACGAAGGTGAACTTAATGGGAGCGAATATAAGGATGATGAAGACGAAGATAAAGGTGATGGAGACGAAGTTGGCGGTGATGAAGACGAAGATGACTGATGAAGACGAAGATGAAGTTGAAGATGATGGAGAAGAAGATGACGGTGATGAAGACGAAGGTGAAGGTAATGGGAGCGAAGATAAGGGTGATGAAGACGAAGATAAAGGTGATGAAGACGAAGCTGCCGGTGATGAAGACGATGACTGATGAAGACGAAGATGAAGTTGAAGATGATGGAGACGAAGATGACGGTGATGAAGACGAAGGTGAAGGTAATGTGAGCGAAGAGAAGGGTGATGAAGACGAAGCTGCCGGTGATGAAGACGATGACTGATGAAGACGAAGATGAAGTTGAAGATGATGGAGAAGAAGATGACGGTGATGAAGACGAAGGTGAAGGTAATGGGAGCGAAGATAAGGGTGATGAAGACGAAGATAAAAGTGATGGAGACGAAGTTGGCGGTGATGAAGACGAAGATGACTGATGAAGACGAAGATGAAGTTGAAGATGATGGAGACGAAGATGACGGTGATGAAGACGAAGGTGAACTTAATGGGAGCGAATATAAGGATGATGAAGACGAAGATAAAGGTGATGGAGACGAAGTTGGCGGTGATGAAGACGAAGATGACTGATGAAGACGAAGATGAAGTTGAAGATGATGGAGACGAAGATGACGGTGATGAAGACGAAGGTGAACTTAATGGGAGCGAATATAAGGATGATGAAGACGAAGATAAAGGTGATGGAGACGAAGTTGGCGGTGATGAAGACGAAGATGACTGATGAAGACGAAGATGAAGTTGAAGATGATGGAGACGAAGATGACGGTGATGAAGACGAAGGTGAAGGTAATGTGAGCGAAGAGAAGGGTGATGAAGACGAAGCTGCCGGTGATGAAGACGATGACTGATGAAGACGAAGATGAAGTTGAAGATGATGGAGAAGAAGATGACGGTGATGAAGACGAAGGTGAAGGTAATGGGAGCGAAGATAAGGGTGATGAAGACGAAGATAAAAGTGATGGAGACGAAGATGACGGTGATGAAGACGAAGGTGAAGGTAATGGGAGCGAAGATAAGGGTGATGAAGACGAAGATAAAAGTGATGGAGACGAAGTTGGCGGTGATGAAGACGAAGATGACTGATGAAGACGAAGATGAAGTTGAAGATGATGGAGACGAAGATGACGGTGATGAAGACGAAGGTGAACTTAATGGGAGCGAATATAAGGATGATGAAGACGAAGATAAAGGTGATGGAGACGAAGTTGGCGGTGATGAAGACGAAGATGACTGATGAAGACGAAGATGAAGTTGAAGATGATGGAGACGAAGATGACGGTGATGAAGACGAAGGTGAACTTAATGGGAGCGAATATAAGGATGATGAAGACGAAGATAAAGGTGATGGAGACGAAGTTGGCGGTGATGAAGACGAAGATGACTGATGAAGACGAAGATGAAGTTGAAGATGATGGAGACGAAGATGACGGTGATGAAGACGAAGGTGAACTTAATGGGAGCGAATATAAGGATGATGAAGACGAAGATAAAGGTGATGGAGACGAAGTTGGCGGTGATGAAGACGAAGATGACTGATGAAGACGAAGATGAAGTTGAAGATGATGGAGACGAAGATGACGGTGATGAAGACGAAGGTGAAGATAATGGGAGCGAAGATCAGGGTGATGAAGACGAAGATAAAAGTGATGGAGGCGCAGATGACGTTGATGAAGACAAAGGTGAAAGTAATAGGAGCGAATATAAGGGTGATGAAGATGAAGATAAGAATGATGGAGAGGAAGATGAAGGTCATGGAGACGAAGATGAAGATGATGGAGACGAAGATGAAGGTGATGGAGACAAAGATGAAGATGATGGAAACGAAGATGAAGATGATGGAGACGAAGATGGTGATGGAAAAGAAGATGATGATGGAGACGAAGATGAAGGTGATGGAAACGAAGATGAAGATGATGGAGACGAAGACGAAGGTGATGGAAACGAAGATGAAGATGATGGAGACGAAGATGAAGGTGATGGAGACGAAGATGACAGTGATAAAGACGATGATGGTAATGAAAAAGATGAAGGTTTTTAAACTAATGTGAAGATGTTGAAGGCGAAGATGATGAAGAGGAAGTGAATATGTCATAGAGAGTGGAAATGAAGTTGAGGATATTGAAGATCGTGAACACAAGATAGCCTACAACACTCAAAAGAGCAATCATGTGTTCAAATGCTCGAAAACTGATTAGAAGTCAGTCAGTGCGGGCATTAATGCGTAGCTCCGATGGTAAGAAAGAGTGAAGTCTTACTTCTGCCTCATTTGTTGCCCAGTCACATCGACCTTTGCATATTAATCTTCTCAAAGAACTTTGCTGTGTATGTTTTGACACGAACGAGTCAAGTAAACACATTAATGTAACGAATGCATATGTGATGACGTGATGAAATATGTAGGAGCATTTATACTTTATTACGTCACTTCTAAGAGAGAAAATGTAGGAAGGAAAACCGTGTGTATGCCTCTTTTAATGTCAAATAAGATTACTGCAGATGAAAATAATATGCCTAAGAAGTCATGGTAAGTTAGAAGCATACGCTATCTGTAGTTTATAGCAGAATTCTGAGCTGTCTTAATGAAGTTACGGTCATGCCATATCGATTGAATATTTGAGGACCTTATTTTCCATTCGCATAACTTTGTGGAAAATCACAAAAAATGTTTTTAGGTTTAAAATTTCTTACTAGCTAGGCAAGAGACATAATGAAACCAAAGAGTTTGGGTGTATTTAGAATCAAATAGGAATATGAGACTCTTCGATTCCAAAACTGGAACTAATATTTTTGTCATAATTTTGCTGTGGACAAGAGTCAGTTTGATTCCAATAGTCACTTTTAACGCAAGATTTTAGTGGTTTAGAGGGCGTTCTGAAGCAAAATCACGACAGTTGTATGTAGGGTTATATGTGAAGAATGCATGGACACAGGAAGTTCATTTTCGTTATCAGATGACAAGAGGTGTTTGGAAAATGGGCTCCTCATTTACCCCCAGCCTACTAAAATAATGTATAAGAAATGCGGTAAAATTTTTTTTGTTTACTTCTTGCCTACGTATAAGATGGCGGAGATGAAGATGGAGGCAATGAAGACATAGATGAAGTTGATGAAGACGAAGATGGAGGTAATGAAGTCTAAGATGGAGGTGATGAAGACGAAGATGGTGGTGATGAACGACGAAGAAGGATAAGATGAATGAAGAAGATGGAGGTGATGAAAACGAAGATGAGGTGATGAAGACGAAGATGGTAATGGAGACGAAGCTGGCGGTGATGTAGACGAATATGACGGTGATGAAGACGAAGCTGGCGGTGATGAAGCCGAATATGACGGTGATGAAGACGAAGCTGGCGGTGATGAAGACGAATATGACGGTGATGAAGACGAAGATGAATCGATGAAGACAAAGTTGGTGATAGAGACGAAGATGACAGTGATGAAGACGAAGATGAAGTGATGAAGTTGAAGATGATGGAGACGAAGACGACGGTGATGAAAAAGGTGAAGGTAATGGGGCGAAGGTAAATGTGATGAAGACGAAGATAAAGTGATGCAGACGAAAATGAAGATGATAAAAAGGAAGATGAAGGTGATGGAGACAAAGATGAAGGTAATAAAGATCAAGAAGGAGGTGATGGAGACGAAGATGAAGATGACTGTGCAAAAGACAAGAACCTTTACACTTTGAACATGACGAAATGTGCTGAAAAAAATGTGAGAATACAGATTGTAAAGTTCCCATTGAATTCAAATTCAAGAGTGAAACCACTGAAGTACGACATAATTTGTATGCTTCCAAACGCAGCAGAGCTCTGAAACATGCTCAAAATACAAATAAGAGATTGCTGATTCATTCATTCACACACACATACACAAAATGGAAATGCAATTTTTGACTGACAATGACCGAATTTTCACCCGTCTCACCCTTTAACACAAAATAGTCGGATGTTCAAATTTGCAAAGAGCAACTTTGAAAAATTATTATTATTATTATTATATTATTAATATAACTATTACTATTATTATATTATTATCATTACTATTATTATTATATTAATATTATATTATTATTATTATTATTATTATTATTATTATTATTATTATTTTGTTCGCAGCCCTCCATTAATTGCTGAGAGCTGTGGTCCTCCTGTTAAGGGACACTAGGACTGAGTTTTGAAACCTATAAAGTTTTTGATACATTTCTCAAAATTCATCGGGTTTGTTATATGTGTATGTTTAAATAACAGTACCAAATTTCATCAAGTTTCATTCATTAGTTTCTTATATATATTAATTTTCACGAATTTTAATGATATTAAATTATGCGTAAATTCAAAACATCCCTGACGGCTTCAGAACTAATTTTGATTTTAAAAATCTTCTGGGAATTATTTACATTTTATGATAAAGAACACTGGATTTTTAAATCTGAGAATTGATTCATGAGACAAAAATTTTCTTAGAAATCATAATTTTTGCTTCATAATTTTCTTTAAATTTTAGAAGTTCAAAATTCCTATCATGAAAAGTTTTCAATGAAGAGCTGATTCCATGCAAAGCTTTGTGTATTGCATTATAATGAGTATTTTTACAAAGTTTCATGTAAATCAGAGCAAATGGAAGCCGCTGGGAACTTTATTATTGAACAAAAACGTAGTTTTGAGAAAACACAATTTTAGTCGGTTTAGCATTTTAAAAATGGTCGTCAGACCTTTAAAAGTAGTCGGCGTGGGCTAAATATAGGACAGAATGTTAAACAAATGTATAGGGTAAAGGTTGATAATATTGTGATAGTTATTTTTTAGAATTTACTACAGTTTTACTGAGCGAGAAGAAGATCGGTTTTTGCGTCAACGTATTAAGGCAGCCGCGGCGAAAATGCGACTCACGAGTACATTGTGGCTCGCAGTACTTTTCTCTCGCTTCCTACCTACAACCCCCACCCTCTTACTCACTGGAGTCAAACTTCGTTCTATTTGTATTTGTCTCGGACCTGCGAGTGGCGTATCGTCGCAATATCTCTCTCGAAATTATGGGAGGATGCATTCTTTTGCTTACAATATGATGAAAATATTAAATGTATGATTTGTTCACAAATATTAGTAGGAAAACGGTTGTATAACATAAAACGGCATTATAAGTTACTACATGTTACTGATGAAACATTAAAAGGTTAAGTGTTATTATTATTATTATCATTATTATTATCATCATCTCTGTACGTCGATTCTTTTACAGCAGATGTACGAATAATGCGGTTAGATTTTCAATTTAAACTCACAGATTTACAATGTGACGTTAAATGAAAGCTAGATGTAAGGACTTGACAGATATTGAACTTTTCAAATCTTTGCAAAAAAATAAATATTTGAAGCTTCGTTCTTTCGCTTGCTCTGTTGAAGCCATGTTCGTTGTAACTTACGTTTGTGAAAAATTATTTTCAACAATGAAAATAGTAAAAATCAAATTTAGATCACGACTGATAGACAAATACCTTCGTTATCAACTACGATTGGCAGTAAGTGACATAATTCCTGATTTTGAAACTTTGTCGCAGAGACATTCTGAAGACAGTTAATTTTAGGTTGTGATAATGTGTCCTAAGTTTTCTTGTTCATTTCTTTCTTCGTTACACGTCCTAAACATTAACTTCCCCTTCGGTTGTCCGCCTCCCTCCATAGGTGCTATGCACTTTGCAGCTTACACAGTGGCTCGGCGCACCATGGCCTTTTCGCCACGGCTGTATTAAGGGAATGTTCGTGGACAAGTTTCTGCACAAAACCGGTCCTTCTCTCACTCAGTAAAATTGTGATAAATTCTCAAAAATAACTATCACAATATTACTCGTATCACAGTATTACCAACCTTTACCTTAAGGTAATAATTTATGTAAAAAACAAAACCATTTATTTTTACCATTACGACCGAATATTCGGTCCTAGTGTCCCTTAAGAATCACTGTTGAAACTATCGCCATCTTTTTCTTTCATCAATATTCTATAATTTAGTTTGCATATTGTCACGAGCTGTGACTTGTGTCATGTTGACCACAACAATAAATGAGTCCTATTATGCGTGGGTATCCAGTGTGTTTAATAATCTTTACGGAAGTGACGACGAAAACAATCTAAGGGTTCAAAACTGAAAAGAGTGGGTTGGCAGCAGTGGTATCGACGCTATGGCCGTATTCCCCGGCTTTTCGGGGTTTCTCTAGAAGCGCTCTCTTGCTACTGGCCGTCCATCACCCTATAGGGGAGTCCCTTACTTCCGATGTCCACTCCCCGCGGCGAGGAATCTGAGGTTATATAGAAAATAAGACAAAAAAGAACGGGTTGCCCGTGTTGATAGGATGAATTGCGACTGACTGTTGAAAGTAGCAAAAAGTATGAAACAGAAGAGGAATATAGCAAAACCTATATGCGGAGATCATAATATATTAATCGTTGTCACCATGGGCAATTTGGACAAGTTACTTCAAACGTATATTAACCCTTAACTTGGCAAAGCTTGAATGAATGAATGAGGGGGAAGTGGGAGGAGAAGCTTTAAAGGTACGTGAAAACACGTCCTTGCAAGGGGGGAGTTGGGGCTGTGAAAAACTGAATGTGTGAGCTCCAAGCCTCTTGGCCACTTGTCTCACTTCGGGTTTCAACGCCCCAGTGAAGGAGCGCTAGAAATTTCCAGTGGGTAAGCCGAAAATGGACATAACTGATTAGCTACAACATACGGGGGGGGAGGAGGGGCAGAAGTACAGTGACCTGATCCGGAGGAGAGACGCGATGGTACCAACTAGGAGGAGGAGTCTAGGCACGAAACGGTAATAGCCTGTTTGGCTGTTTGAAGATTCGAACGCGTAGGGATTAATCTTAACGGCAATAGCCAATTGGCTTTGTTGATTTTTCTCAGATCAGGAGACCAGCCAATTGGCTCTTTGATGACTCCATTGATCTGTACAAGGGGGCGATTGAATTCTGTTAGGGCCCGAGTTCGATGTGAATAATCATTAATTTTGAGCCGTCACCAATGTCTGGGGAAGTGAATGCAGGTCCGTGGCCCATTTCTTTTAGGGCTCATCCCGACATTTGTCTTAACGCCATAGGAAAACCACGGAAAAACCTTAGGCAGGATGAGATGTCTCAATTTCAGAGACTAGCCAGTTGGCTCTTAGGTAAAATGACTTGATTCGATGGATGTAGACTAGCCAATTGGCTCTATTACAACTCCATCGATCAGCAAAACGGAATTATTGGGGACGATATGTTAGCTCAAGTTATTTAATCATCATAACGGTATTAGCCAATTGGCTTTTTGATGGTTTCTGTCAGATCCGGAGTCTAGTCATTGACTCTTCACTCCGTAGACCTGTAAGAGGGATAGAATGGATTTATAGCCCGAGTTAGAGCAGGTCATTTCACAGCGGTTGCTTATTAGATTAAGTGATGAATTAATAATCTACCTAAATCTGGGAGTCTCATTTCTCACGCTAGTTTACTAAACCTTTTCGGACCGTAAAGAAAACAACTATCGCAATGTCCATATTTTTATGTATTGTACAATACTACAGTATTGTGAAATTTTAATTTTCCTACCAATTTTTTTTCTATTGTTCTATTAAAATTACAGCACATAGCCTATTAACCTATAGGATACATTGTCAATTTAAGAGTTAAAATCGAATCGGATTTTGAGTCCATCTTAGTGTAAGACAGTGATGGGCAGATTCCTGCACTGCGTGCATGCGCTGTGCAGTACTGTAACGCTGTACACATATCATGCACTCGTAATGGGTTCTCAACCGAAACGGTACCATGACACGTAAGGACAAGTTAAGAATTTGTGAGTTGTTTCGATGGTGAAATAAATCGCGAATGTAATAAATAGCTTTAATAGTTTAACCTTCTATTGCCCAGAGTGACCTGAGAGTTACATACAGCATTATTATTATTATTTTTTAACTAGAGAAGGAATGTTCTTTGCATTATTCACCAATGCGACTTTAAAACTACAATATCCCTGCCATTTTCTATATTTTTAAATATTATCTGAATTTCCCACTAGATTTCAATAATCGGTGAAAGATATTTAAAGGAGTATATATAGTATTTGTGGACCTATAAAAGGCGTTTGACAGAGTGAATGAGCATAAACTGATGGAAATCCTGAAGAAAATAAGTGTGAATTGGAAAGAGAGGACGCTATTCAGTAATATTTATATGACACAATGAGTCAAAGTCAGGATAGGAGAAGAAATATCAGAAGGAAGTGAAATAGGGAGAGGAGTACGACAAGAATGCCCTTTATCATCTACCCTGTTCAACATCTACTTGGAGGATTTAGTGAAGAACTGTTTTCAGAACATGGGAGGAGTGATAGTACGAGGAAGAAGAATAAAGTGCATAAGATTTGCTGATGGTATGGCATTCTTAGCAGAAGAGGAGATGATACGAAGGGTTATGCTACTGGAGCTAAATAACAGCTGTGAGCAGTATGGGATGAAGATAAACGGAAACAAGACGAAGACCATGGTCATAGGAAGAAAAATAAAGAAGGTAAACTTGCAAATTCTAAATGAGGCAGTACAGCAAGTGTACTATAAGCAGTAACATGAGCTGCTGCCAGAAAGTCAAAAGGAGATAAGCAATGGACAAGGATGCTTTTAATAGAAAAAGTAGCATCATCTGCGGACCTCTGGAAAAAGAACTAAGAAAGAGACTAGTGAAGTGCTTTGTGTGGAGTGTGACATTGTACGGTGCAGAAATATGGACAATATGACGAAATGAAGAGAAGCGACTAGGAGCATTTGAAATGTGGATATGGAGAAGAAAGGAGCGTGTGAAATAGACAGACGGAATAGGAAGTTAAGTTGTGTTGGAAAGATTGGATGAAGAAAGAATGACGCTGAAACTGACGAGGAAAAGGAAAAGGAATTGGTAGGTCACTGGCTGAAAAGAAACTGCCTACTGAAGGATGCACTGGAAGGAAAGGTGAACGGTAGAAGAGTTCGTGGCAGAAGAAGATATCAGGTGATAGACGCTATATGGATCATATGCAGAAACTAATAGGAAGGCAGAAAATAGGAAAGATTGGAGAATGCAGTGAAAGACATGACTTTGGGCAGAACGCTATGTAGGATAAATGCCAATTTTTATTTTAGGCCTACATCTATGTCATGACTGCCATATATTACCTGGAAGTCAAAATCATGTAATGTAAAATAAAAAATAATATTAAAAAATGAAATTTTGCTACTATGTATTAGGTCAGGTGATCTGGTGGCCACAAATTTTTAGAAATTACTGTATCATCAAAGAAACTTGTGCCGTCTGCAGCAACCTCCTCAGAAATCGTTACGTCGTTTGTTTCAAGAGGCGGGGTACTCCTACTTCATCTGTCAAAGAGTAGCAAAGGTAGCGAAACTGCAGTCATACAGACTTATGTGTTTTTCACTAGTTGCGACAGCCACATCATGAGGAACTAGTTAATACTGCACATGACTCTGGGTTTAATTATGCGACTACCCGACATCCTAACATCAGATGGATCTCTGAAGCTGGTCACAAGTAACTTTCATGATACAGCAATTTTTTAAAATTTGTGGTCACCCAGATCACCTGACCTATCGGATTATTTATTGTGGGGTTAACTTATAAACAGAGGTAATAATAATCGACCACAAACAATTTACGATTTGAAGAACAATATAAACACCGAAATCAATGGAATTAAAGAGGAAGTGTTGCAGTGAATTTCGAGGAACATGGGTACAGATGTATATATAGGAAGAAGGAGGTTATTTCCAACATTTATCGCGAAGAAAAGAAATTCTTCAAGAGATACTCTACATTTAGAATGCAGTTGCACCTTCGTAGCTTCTATAAAAGAATTTAGAAATAATTCGTTTTATGTTTTTATTTCTATTTTAGTAGGTTATTTTACGACGCTTTATCAACAGCTTAGGTTATTTAGCGTCTGAATGAGATGAAGGTGATAATGCCGGTGAAATGAGTCCGGGGTCCAGCACCGTTTTATATTAATCACTCTGTAGATGAAATGAAGGAAAGATTTACTGTGGCACGAAAGAGAGAAATAGAAAACAGAAATACTTGCAAGAAAACCATCTGGAACGTCTGCTTTCTCTATGACAAATTCTATCACAATCTAGCCGGAGATCGAACTCGGGCCGTGTGGTTGAAAGACAGTGTGTTAGGCTCTGAGTCATATATGCAGCGGCAATTATATTTAACTTGAAAGAGCGTGTTTCTTCACTCTATGTGCTCAGACACGAAAGAAAAGGTTCAATAAATCTTCCACAAGGCGGTACAATACCACATGATTAATATTTGTTGTAAGATAAGCCATTACCAAAAAGTTTAAAAATGTGTTGAAACTTAGAAAACAGGTCCGAACACGGGGCAGGTACATTTTCTCACGCCTGTTAGTCTAATGCTCCTGCTTTTACTTTATAATGTTTTTAAGACGGCCATTTGTTGGCGCCGTAGTGTGTTGCCAACACCGTTCTAAACAAATTATTGTTATTATATACAGTTGCACTTTGGAGTGTTTCGCTCAGGTGTGTATTCTTGTCGCTTTTACAGGAACGCAATTTGAATAACAATTAGAAGAAACTACAGGTGGCGCAAGACTGTGCCGCTACAAGCACTTGTAAACACCTTCCTAATACAGTTCCCACATTAGCGTGTTTACTTCTTTGCGTCGAGCAGTTCATGATGCAACACTTCCACGCTCATTTAAAGAAATTTCAAGTTTGAAGACTGGGAGAAAACAGAACCAATACATGAACACTCGTTCTTCACTGTGAATACAATAGTAATATGCGTTACAAGAGCGGTATGTTGAAGTTTTCATGTTCGAGGAAAAGTTTGAAAAAGCGAAACGTAGTTGAGCTTTTTTAATTTCCGAGAATTGAAAGAAAACATACCGCTCGTGTATCGTACATTATTTTGTGCGAAGATCGTTTATTACGAGGAATTTCTAATTAGTTGCAATAAAATCTCCATCTTGGTTTCTGTTCAATGACGGCAAATTTGCAAAACAAAAATATCTATCTTCAACATTGTTGCTTTAAAATGTTTTCTGTGTTTACTATACTCCAGCAGACCATGATATACGTCTGTCTTTTCTTTCCCCCAGTCTATGATGAGTCTGGAATCTTGTTGATTTTTTCACGGCTTCCTTAATGCTACTTGCATCACGAATGCAGTAACTTTAGTGGAGTTGTAAAGTTTACTTAATTTTTGCAAATATTTAAAAACAATAATTAACAGTGGAATTTAGGTGAAATTGCAGTGGTAAGTTTCCAATTTATAATTATTACTATATTGAACGTCACTAAAAATAATATGTTAAAAGCCTAAAGCAGTAAAATCAATATGTCACTTAAGCGGTAAGAAGAGGGAAATTGTTATGTGTGTTAGGTTGGGAATACTGAATGTGGAATTTTAGTCTTTCCGTGGATTGGTTTTGTGCGGAAACCAAGCAAATACGCACGATCTCGCACAAACACTATCACAATGACTATATTGACTTTCCGTCTGACCACGGACGATGATCTGGTCGGCATTTGTGAATCCTATGTTGACAGGTGAGCCATTCTGACAGCACCACGTCCAATCCTCATACTACCTGATAAGCCTCAGAGCCCGAAGTTCTTCGTACTTTAGTACAGGACACCAGTACTACCTCCCTCTTCTCAACACTTCTTCCCAGCCAATTTTCAACTACAGTCGAACTTCGAAAAATCTCGAAGTGGTTCCGGAAACTGGTGATGCTTCGAGTTATCGAAAATTCGAGACATAGAAATGCAATACTTTAAATTATTTTATCACTTTTTGTCATCTTTCTCATAACTTGTCATTTGAATTTAAGTCTTTAATTTCATCACGATCTGGCCAAGAATAGAATTCGGGTCGCCAGGGTGAAATACTAGCACACTAACTCTTGAGGCACAAAACAGCTACTATCAATATTACTATGTTGTGTCCAGAGTTCAAAACCGATTCTTTAATATTCCTCTTAACAGCACATTCTGTGTTTAATGCATTATTATTATTATTATTATTATTGTTATTATTATTATTATTATTATTATTACTTACAAATAGCTTTTAAGGAACCCGCAGGTTCGTTGCCGCCCTCACATAAGCCCACATCGGTCCCTATCCTGTGCAAGAATAATCCGGTCTCTATCATATCCCACCGCCGTCAAATCCATTTTAATATTATCCTCCCATCTACGTCTAGGCTTCCCTAAAGATTTTTTCCCTCTAGTCTCCCAACTAACACTCTATATGTATTTCTGGATTCGCTCATACGTGCTACATGCCCTGCCCAACTCAAACGTATGGATTTAATGTTCCTAATTATGTCAGATGAAGAATACAATGCGTGCAGTTCTGCGTTGTGTAACTTTCTCCATTCTCCTGTAACTTCATCCCTCTTAGCCCCAAATATTTTCCTAAGAACCTTATTCTCAAACACCCTTAATCTCAAAGTGAGAGTCCAAGTTTCACAACCATACAAAACAATCGGTAATATAACTGTTTTATAAATTATACCGTTCAGACTTTTTGACAGCAGTCTAGATGACAAAAGTTTCTCAACCGAATAATAACACGCATTTATTATTATTATTATTATTATTATTATTATTATTTATTATTATTGGAAGATTGATTTATTCACAGCTTATTTCATTCCGTTCATTAGACACCATTAAATCCTACAGTGAATTGTATTTATTTATCCTAATTCCATTATCTTAATTCCTGTATAGACGTTACAGACAATCATAGAAATTTCCGAAAATCCCTTATCACTTTATTCCGAGGTTTTCGCCAACTGTAAAGCGAATGTCAGATGATTTCATGACGAATCTTTTCTTCTTCTTCAATCCAGGAAGTTTCTCTTGGTTTTAAGAAGGAAAACCCAGGCCATTTCAAGTCAGATTGATGGTAGAGGATTGAAGGTGGTTGTTTCTGCCGGTATTTATTGTTCTTCTACAATAAACTTCCGTCTTAAATATTTATTTCCTTTTATCGCCGCAGGAAACTCTCTTTCAGCGTTTTCACAATGAATAACATATCCAAATCTCTTTTGAATATCGATAGAGGATTGACTGGAAAATGTGAGAAAAGGAACACCCACGGTTATCATATTTCTTTTTTACGAAAGAGATACGTGAATGACAAAGCAAATCCTTCCAAATTGAAAATTGAATTTAAAAATACTTTCATTGTACTTTGGAGGGCATAGTACGTGTAAAAATGTACTATGTACAGTACATAGGCCTAGGTATACAGGGTGTCTCAGGAGGAATGTAAAATACTTCAGGATAATGTACTTTGGGTTAAATTAAATCGATTAAACCAGATATACCTATGTCCGAAATGTAATGGTTGGAATGTTATTGATGGGCGAACTTTTGAAAGGAGGGAGGTCGCCCATCGAACATGTCTGGGATATGGTTGGTCGGCAATTTGTCGTCATGGTCCTCCAGCACCCACTCTTGACGCTTTGTGGACTCGCATACAAACCGCGTGGAGAGAGATTTTCCAGAACATATTCAAGGCCTCTTTGATTCCATGCCACGACGCTTAGAGGCTCTGATTGCAGCGCATGGACGCTTCACACCATACTGAAATCTCACGGTCACAGATCAGGTACAGTTCTGTAATTCTAATCATTTGTGTACTGTCATGTACCTAACCTGTGGTATCAATTTCATTTCAGTCACATGTATCCCTCTTCGTGTTGCAATTTCCACAAACATTAGTGTATTATCTCAGTACATGGCATTCTGACTATACCCCTCTTTGGTAATATCTGGTAGCCTATTAGTTAACAACATTGAAGATATGGCCAAATTAGCCTTTTAGGAACTACTCTTACGTGATCATAACTACGTATAGTCTCCAGCAATGTTTCCGAACCTTCTCCTTTTGTTTAGTGTTAATGCATATTTATCCTCTATAACTGATTTATATTTGCCTATTACACTTTTACTACGTCACACTACTTTTGACCAATAAAACGGTACGAAAGGACGTCTTTCAACCAATCATGGCTGCTTATCGCACAATTTTATCGCGTCCCTAGCATTTAATTTTATCGCGTCCCTAGCATTTGTTTTTTTTATCACTACCCTAGCATTTCTTTCTTTGTTTCTTTCAAACTGCACTGGTCTGGACGTCAAAAAAACAGAAAATTACAAACCACTCCATGCACAGCACTTTCAAATATGATTGACATTGGCATTCAAGAATAAGAATTCATAAAGATCACTGGTCATAGCTATGCATCTTCCCTGAAACTCTATTTACAAATACATGAAGAGCATGGAGTTCACTTCTTTTATGCACACGTCCACTAAAACATTCAAATTTGAAAATTGTACCTACTTTCAATAATTGTTTCTTTTAAAATTATTCATGTTTATTTTTTATTTCATCATCGTTAATTAAAATGTCTCTTGTTTATTTCATCATCCCTAATTAAAACTTTTCTAACACTTGTTTATATTATTTAGGTTATGTTATAGCTTCTGCTATATGATATTATGAATAGTCACTATCAGAGATTGTTTAATACTAAGATTTATTGAAAATCATCTGTTAAGTGACGTTGATTACTGGGATCGGGATAATTGAAGTGGAATGCAACTGTTTTAATAAAAATGAAACTGAATCAACAAAGCCTTCTTGACCAGAAACCGTCCACAGAGTTCAATGAAGATTCCATAGTTGGCACAACTGATAAGAAAACAGCTATTCATAACACACTACTGCCATCTATTAGCGTAATATTTATAATGTTGAGATGGTAGAAATTTGAAGACAGTTTTGTATTTTCGTAAGTCAATTAATATTTTATTGTATTGGAGTACTTCGTTACTTCTAAACTTCATATACTTTCTTCTAATCGTGTAATAGTCAGTTATATCCCACTCGAGTTTTGATTTTCTCTAGATAAATCAAAACCTCTAGTGAGATTACTGTTGATAACAATAATTAATTCAGTCAACCTTTCCCTCTTATTTTTTTAATGTTTTCCTGTCCGATTATCTTTCTGGTTACACACGTGTTATGAAGAGCACAAATGAATATCGAACAATGTATAGCAAACTACCCTGTCATAAACACGGCTTTCCCTAATATTTGGCGCTGTTACAAGTGTTTGTGTGATTTTATATCACAATATAAGTTCAGTGTTATTATACAGGATGATTCACAAAGATTGTGCAATACTTTAGGATGTGATTTCTGACATCATTCTGACGAAAAAAGTAAATATATACGTGTGTCCGATTTTGAATAGTTTCGGATAAAATCATATTCCTTTCTTCCGTAACACACATTCTTGTGAACTCTCTCTCTCTCTCTCTCTCTGGACGTCTGAAGCTGTGTGTATTACAGTACAGCCGATAGTAGCGACACAAAATCTCGTGATATCAGTGTAACGGTAAGAGATAACTCAACACGGTACAACGTATCTACCAAGTATCCGAACAATAGAAGTTAGGGAATGCAGCGCGCGCAGTTCACACTCGGGCGACTACGTGTATTGCTGCAGAAGGCGGGGTCTTTGAAAACCGGCTTTAATACAGATTTTTCAGGTGAGTAATAACGTGAATGTTCTTTACTGAATTTATAATACACGCAGTACCATTATTGTAAATAATTTAAATGCTTAAACATGCATAAATAATATCTACGTTTATGTTTAACATTCAAGAGGGCGTAACTCACTCAATTAAAAAAAATATACGATATATGTTTATATTCATATTCATATTCATATTTATTGTCATCAAACGTCTTTCAGGCAGTGGTTTCCCTCACATTTCTGATGCGTTATAAGGCAGTAAAAATTTTTAATAGCCTCCCTATCGATATAAAAAATGAAACTCAAAACATAAAATTATTTAGGGCCAAATTAAAGAAGTACTTAATTTCTCACGCCTTCTATTCTGCAGGTGAATACATGACATTCAATAACACTTCATGAAATTGATACTAAAACTATGTGTTGTACTAGTAGACATCGTCTGTACATATTTCATCTAGACTGTGACTATAAATTAAGATTTTATAATAGTATTAAGTTTTTTGACTTGTTCCATATTCTAGCTGTAAGCATGTATGAATACAGTGGAATGTTAATAAATACAATACAATACAATACCACTACCTTGCTTAAATTCCATCATAAATCCTTTATATTTTTCTTATCATCTATGTCTCCCCCAGTCTGCCAATTATCTAAAGTTTAACCCTGCTTCTGTCTATCTCTTCATCCATCCTTTCTGATGTACAACTCTTAACCTTCTATCTCTTCCCTCAATCTAATTTCCAAATACTATTCAATACTGTCCACCTTACTCTTATACAGTAACATTCGCGTCTACATCTATTCCTCCATCTCTATTACTATATATGTTTATATGAACGTTTTCCATCAGAATTATGCCAGAAATCACTTCTTAGAGTATTGCACAATCTTCGTGAATCACCCTGTATAGAGATAGAACTCAATACATTTCCCGATTTCCAATACAAAGTGAACCACAGTTAGCGATTCAACTGGGCCTTGGGCAGAGTCAGAGGTGTAAGTGAAGTATTAATGTTAGAGGGCGTTGTTGCGCTCTACATTAGGCCTACTCCCCAAGACAACCTTAAGGTTTACGAAAGCAATAAACACATCTTGCAACCCAACATTAAGTTTGTATTCAGCATCTATCTGAGAGTCATCTAAACATCATTCCAACACTTTCTATGATTATCGGATAAAATGTGAGCTTTGTACAAACCTGCTAAAGCTTTCGAGTCACAGAATTTCAGAAAATCGTGACACCAAGGGATTGGAGGGATGATATTATCTGCGGAACGAGAGATTTCAATGGAGAAAGCATCCTTAAGTCGTGAAGGAACAGGAAATACGAAGAATGGAATTCTGTTGTCTTTCTTCAAGTCCATAACGACACAATTGCATGAACCGAGATGAATGCGAAGGAACAATCACGATTCGTTTCTTGGCAGAGATGAAGGAATCCGTAGGAATGACAACGGGCTATTATTTCCGGATACCTACCTAGAGATTCTCACTTTATTGACGTAGAATTGTTTTCAGGTAAATAACGTAAAGCCTTGTTTTCGCAATCACTCTCCCTACATCTGAAGCATGTTCGTATTCTGATAAGAATAAATAGGACTAACTGTGCACATTTATTGACGTAATATTTAGTGGTGTGTTTCTTGTTAAAGATTTATTATTATTTTATAATCCACCAGATCACAGTATAATAAGTTATATTCAAGCAGCGAAATTGAACACAAATGTAAAAAAAAAAAACCTTTTTTTAAATTTATAACAAAATTGAGACAATATACGAGTAAAAAGAAAATACAACAATATAAGAAATTAACATACAGATCTACAGATTGGAATATAACTAAATCAATCAGCACAAATATTTACGAGAGAAAACATGAGGAAAATCACAAACAATGAAATGTAATACTAGTGTATTATAAAACAAGTTTATAATGTTATACTTTATGGCATCAGTCAATTATTAGGGAAAAAGCGAAGCGAATTTCCTAATTTTGATGAATGCAATAACTGTGTAAGATTATGAACGTTATTTTTTGTACGATAGCATTATAAAACAACTAATAAAGAAATAATATCAGATTTGTGATGATTGGTTTGTTTGATATCATGGTCTATGAAAAAAGAGGTTGCTTTTAGATCACGCAAAAATCTTATTTTTTCAAAATTTTGAAGAAACCTGACATTTCAAAGAATGACATGAATATGTTAGGAGAAAATTCACAAACGATTAGGGAAAACACGAGAATTTTACTTGAACTAAGTAAGGAGATAGATAAACACCGAAAAAACAAAGTATATGATTATGTCTCGTGACCAGAACATAGTACGAAATAGAAATACAAAAATTGGAAATTTATCCTTTGAAAAGGTGGAAAAATTCAAGTAACTTGGTGCAACAATAACAAATATAAATGACACTCGGGAGGATTTTAAACGCGGAATAAATATGGGAAATGTCTGTTATTATTCGGTTAAGAAGCTTTTGTCATCCAGTCTGCTGTCAAAAAAACTGAAAGTTAGAATTTATAAAACAGTTATATTACCGGTTGTTCAAAATGGTTGTGAAACTTGGACCCTCACTTTGAGAAGGGGAACTGAGGTTAAGGGTGTTCGAGACTAAGGTGCTTAGGAAAATATTTGGGGCTAAGAGGGATGAAGTTACAGGAGAATGGAGAAAGTTACACAACGCAGAACCGCACGCATTGTATCCTTCATCTACCACAATTAGGAATATTAAATTCAGACGTCTGAGAGGGATAGGGCATGTAGCACGTATGGACGAATGCAGAAATACATATAGAGTGTTAGTTGGAAGACGTGAAGGAAAAAGATATTTGGGGAGACGGAGATGTAGATGGGAGGATAACATTTTAATGGATTTGAGGGAGGTGGGATATGATGGTAGGGACTGGATTAATCTTGCTCAGGATAGGGACCGATGGTGGGCTTTGTGAGGGCGGCAATCAACCTCCGGGTTCCTTAAAAGACATTTGTAAGTAAGTACTGACATTTAAAAATCAATGTGTAGACGTGAGGAGCTTGGTATCAAAGATGGACAACTTTTTATTTTTTTTTTCAGGAGAGGCAAAAAACTAGATCCCTGGAAACTAATGACATCGTTACACGTAAGCTTACATTTTTTTAAACATTCTCATGGGCCATAGAACTATTTTTTCAGCCTCAAAATATGATTAAAATTATTATTCATGTCGAAATTTAAGTTTCAAAAGTGGAGTTATCCATCTCTCAAACTAAGTCATGGAGTTGTCTCTTTTTGAAACCAAATGAAGCCATATTTAAAGTGGAATTGTTTGTTTTTGAAACCAAACGAAGCCATATTTAAAATGAAATTGTCTACTTTTGAATATGTCTCTTCTAACTCGGTTGAAAAGCAAATTTACGTAAAACAGTAGCCTACTTATTCATCCACAAACCGATTATATAAATAATCACCCTTGTTGGATTCGTAATGCGTGATGGGAAAAGGTGGTACGAATGTGGGCTTCTCATTGGCTACTGAAGGAATTGTTCTAATTTGAAACCAAGCCACAGTGGAGTTGTCTACATTTTGATTCTAAAGCGCACAATTAAGTGCTATTTTCGCTCTGTTCTGTCCGTTTTTGAACCTGAACCGTTTCAGAATCGCATTCAGCACACAAAATTCTATGAGAAACAATCATTATCTCAAAATCGCAAAGAATGGAGTTGTCTAACTTTTATACTGTGCTCCTCACGTATATTAAGCAGCACACCATATGATTAGGAAGTTACGTAATGCCTAATACTGGTCTAGAATTTTCACCGGAATGAGTCTTAAGTGTGCCACAAAATAAAATAAAATCTATTTCTTGAATATTTGAGCACCTATTCGCCTATTAGTAGTAGGGAGCTTACTGCAATATTTAAAAATTTGCCTGGCATCGCTGTGTTTATACAAGAACAACTCTATTTAAACCTGAGGTTACAGAATTGTAAAAGTGAAACTCAGAGCACGCGGAGAAATGCAGGGTCGTAATGTGTTAAAAGTTCCGTAATGTTCATCGCGTGACAGGTGAGATTACAGCTCTGCCTTCTCCCCATGACAACTCAAGGTTACTACGGATACTCACAAATGCGTGGAAAAATACAAGTAAAAAGTTTCCTTTTCAGCGCTGCTATTCCTGTTCACAGAGGAGGTTCAGCTCTATTACACAGCATAATGGTACAGTACACCGGGCTGCAGTTCACTGACATCCAGAAGTGAGCTTTTAACGGTATCGTCATCTTTGATCACTGTCGCTGTCGTCATCATTATCATCAGTCATCATCTTCGTCAGCATTATTATTATAAAATACATAATTATTTTCATCGTTGTTGCCATTATCGTCATTATTGCTATCATAATTGTCATGATTGTTACAACAGTTATTATCATCGTCATAATTATTGTCATCGTCATTAGCGTCATCGTCGTCATCGTCGTAGCATTCACAGTCATTATCATCTTCGTCATAATTACCGTTATAACATTCGTTGTCATTGTCAAAATTATGATTATCGCCATACTCTCGCCTCTAGAATTCGTTACCTACTGACGTCAGGGACTGCCGGACTTTATCACAATTCAAAATTAAATTGGAAAATTTTGTCTTAGTTAATGTTTTTAGATATTACTAGAAGTATTGATTTGTGTTTTTTTTCTTTTTCTTTTTAATCTAGATTAAAATTGCAAGTTTCTTGTTTATGTTAGTTAATTAGTTAGGACACAATTAATTATGATACTTAATCGCTCATTTAAAGTTTGTGTGACTGCAACCTGTGTATATTTTTGTGTGGCTTTACTTTGTTTATAGTGTTATTTTCTCTCTCTCTTTATTTTTTGTGTAGCTTTATTTTGTATATAGTGTATTTTTTCTCTGTTTTTCTATATTATTGTATTTGTATTCCTGGTGTTGTGGAAGAGAAGGCCTTAACTACACCAGAATAAATAAATGAATGAATGAATGAATGAATGAATGAATAAATAAATAAATAAATTAATTAATAATAATAATAATAATAGTACTGGTAATGATTACCGTCAGCGCAGCTACTATCATTATCTTATTTGTCATAATTATCGTCACAGTCGCCATAATGATTATGCTAGTAATTATTATTATCATACCAGTAACTGTCGTCATCATCGCCGTCACTGTCATTATAGCTGTCGTCATTATAATCACTCACCCATAATTATCATCATTATCATTATCGTCACTATCATAACCATTAAAATCACATTTATGATCATCGTTTTAACATTGGTCATCAACTCATCATTGACATAGTCACCGTAGTAACTTACTTGTGATTTTTGTCATCGCAGTTATGATTATTACGATATTGCTAATTATCGCCATAGTCGCTATAATTATTAATGCAACTGACAGCATGGAACTCTGCCTATATGCTTCCATGCGCCTTTATGAAGTGTGAAAGAGCCATCTTTTGTCTTTTCAAAGATGAAGAAATCTAGTGGTAATTCTGATTAATTTTCCTTGTGACTATGGTGAAGATAATAAAGAGCCAGGAAGTTAAATATTTGCGTATATTTTTCCATTGGCTGTAATTAATTGCTGGTTAATTATCTTCAGCAATGAACATTTAAGCTTATCAAGTTAAATTTTTTGTTGGATATTTGCATATTTTGGCTTTTTTTTATAATTAATGCATAATATTTCATGACATTTATATTACTGTGACATATTTTCGCATTTCAATGATTTTATGTTGCATAAAAATGCATATTTTGGATTTTTTAAATAAAAGCATAATATTCGATTTTTGAAAACTAGTACTGTATGAAATTACGTATTATAATTATTTTTACCAGGTATTGAAAGTTTCGCTGCACACCTAGTGAATCTCACGGCATAGTAGAATGCCCCTCTCAACAATAAATGTAAGTTTAATTTCATATAGTTTGACCCGTAATGTTATTTCATTTATTATTATTATTATTTAGTGATATCAAGAAATATAGAATTTCATTAGTGCATTATTTATTGGCTTTTTAAAGGCATAATTGCACGCGTATTTAGTAGGTTTTTAGGGAATGATCTTCCTGGGCCTATAGAGGATTATTGGTTTTATGGGCCTTGCCTAATACATTGTATAAGCTATCTGATAGGTAGGCGTTTCTATGGTAACAGAACATTTGATGGAATAGCCACATATGCTCAATGCTTTTCTCTTAACGCGAAATCCTCTAGTAATAACTGATGACGGTAAGGATGAAATAGAAAAGATTAAGCATAAAATTATGGCTTAGGGAAGTAGAAAAACGAAAATGACGGAGAATTGAAGGAAATCCCAATGATTGCGCGATTTAAAAGGATAAAATGTAGGCTAATTAGTACTTTTTAATACTGTAGTGTAATTTTGATATTCATATTACATACATATCCCATATACCAAAAATTTCCACAACTATTGTGTGGAAATCTTCAAATCTTCATGAATGAATGTGGAAATGGAAGGATAAATAATTAAAAGGGTAGACCTACACGAAAACGCGTCCTTGCAAGGGAAATTGCGGCTGAGACGTAATGTATATGTCAACCCCAAGCCTATTGGCCACTTGTTTCACGCCGGTTTTCGCCTTTCATATGAAAGAACAATAGAGAATTTACCTCGAATCACATTAAATAGAGAACAGAGCGAGAGGGATCGCGTGCGAAACCACGAGGCACAAAGTTCATATTACGCTTATGCTTTCATGGTACAAGTGACGTCAGAGTAAACCTTTCGTGTCAAACGTTACAATTTCTTTCATTTTTATTTTGAACATAAACGTTTCATGTGTAAATACGACAACAAAATAGATTAAGCATATGAAAATGGCGAAGAAGACGAGGGTGAAAAATGGTGACGACTGTAATGAAGTTGAAGTTGGTAATGATATGAAGATGAAGGTGAAGAAATGATGACGACTGTAGTCAAGTTGAAGTTGGTAATGATATGAAGACGAAGGTGAAGAAATTATGACGACTGTAATCAAGTTGAAGTTGGTAATGATATGAAGACGAAGGTGAAGAAATGATGACGGCTGTAGTCAAGTTGAAGTTGGTAATGATATGAAGACGAAGGTGAAGAAATTATGACGACTGTAATCAAATTGAAGTTGGTAATGACATGAAGACGAAGGTGAAGAAATGATGACGGCTGTAGTCAAGTTGAAGTTGGTAATGATATGAAGACGAAGGTGAAGAAATTATGACGGTTGTAGTCAAGTTGAAGTTGGTAATGATATGAAGACGAAGGTGAAGAAATTATGACGACTGTAATCAAATTGAAGTTGGTAATGATATGAAGACGAAGGTGAAGAAATGATGACGGCTGTAGTCAAGTTGAAGTTGGTAATGATATGAAGACGAAGGTGAAGAAATGATGACGACTGTAACCAAGTTGAAGTTGGTAATGATATGAAGACGAAGGTGAAGAAATGATGACGGCTGTAGTCAAGTTGAAGTTGGTAATGATATGAAGACGAAGGTGAAGAAATGATGACGGTTGTAGTCAAGTTGAAGTTGGTAATGATATGAAGACGAAGGTGAAGAAATTATGACGACTGTAATCAAATTGAAGTTGGTAATGATATGAAGACGAAGGTGAAGAAATGATGACGACTGTAACCAAGTTGAAGTTGGTAATGATATGAAGATGAAGGTGAAGAAATTGATAACTGTGAAGCTGAAGAAGAAGAGAATAGGATAAAGAAGAATTCTCTCTGGGGAAACAGTGATTGTTTCTCGGAAGAAATGCTTGTCAGCGTTGCCCATCATGAGGTGCTAGAATGCATTAAAACTTTCAATGATGTCACTCCTAGAAGCGTGAGGTCGTCCGAGAAACATTACAGGCATAACATAAGAGCCGTTGCTTACGTATTCTCGTTGAACTGGAACAAACCGTTTTGTAAGTGCCGCAGCGCTAGATTAAATGGACCAACAGTAAAGAAGCCTTGAGCAAGACCAGAGTCATTAACATGCACAAAAGAAGGATCGCACCTGGCCGGGGCACCAATTCACAAGTCGCGAGGTATTAGCAACACGGCTGCTTCCCTATTCAGGGCGGAGCACTGCGATGTAAACAGAGTTCTTCACATTCTTATGGAGAGTGCAGGATTGTTCGTAGCAGATCAATTGAATCTCTCGTACCTTTTCCCTTCCTGAAGCCAAACTGCTCTTCTTCCAACTGTTCTTCCATCTCCTTCTTCTTTTTTTCTTCTTCTTCTTCTTTTTCTTCTTCATGGTATGGGCAATTGCCCGTTCCGGCTTCAAAGATCGCTCCATCTTTTCAGCGGTCGTCCCTGATCTCTTCGTCCTTTTGGTTTATAATTTATTCGATGAAAGAGTAATGGAACGGAGAAAAATTCTCTCCGGCACCGGGATTTGAACCCGGGTTTTCAGCTCTACGTGCTGATGCTTTATCCACTAAGCCACACCGGATACCCATCCCGGTGTCGGACATAATCATCTCAGTTTAAGTTCCAACTCTTGGGTTCCCTCTATTGGCCGCCCTCTGCACTACGCCATAGATGTCTATGAACGTAGGACCGAAGTCCACACATGTGCTGAGGTGCACTCGTTATGAGTGACTAGTTGGCCGGGATCCGACGGAATAAGCGCCAAGAGTTGGAACTTAAACTGAGACGATTCTGTCCGACACCGGGATGGGTATCCGGTGTGGCTTAGTGGATAAAGCAACAGCAAGTAGAGCTGAAAACCCGGGTTCAAATCCCGGTGCCGGAGAGAATTTTTCTTGGCATGGAAATATCATATGTACTTCGGTACATTAAAATAATATATATGATATGCGTAAATCACTTCGTGATTTTAGACGGCGCTTATTCCGTCGGATCCCGGCCAACTAGTCACTCATAACGAGTGCACCTCAGCACATGTGTGGACTTCGGTCCGTTCATAGACATCTATGGCGTAGTGCAGAGGGCGGCCAATAGAGGAACCCAAGAGTTGGAGCTTAAACTGAGACGATTCTGTCCGACACCGGGATGGGTATCCGGTGTGGCTTAGTGGATAAAGCATCAGCACGTAGAGCTGAAAACCCGGATTCAAATCCCGGTGCCGGAGAGAATTTTTCTCCGTTCCATTACTCTTTCATCGTATGATGACGCAGAATATCTGCATGGAAATATCATATGTACTGTACTTCGGTACATTAAAATAATATATATTATAATTTATTGCTTTCTTAGGAAGTCTGTAGTAATCCATTCTCTCTACATGTAATTTCCAGTCTTGTCTGTAATTGTCTATTTTATCAATAAGTGGGTATACTCCTAGTTCCTGCGTAATATCTTCATTTCTAATTCTATCTAATCTCGTGCATCCTTTTACTTTCCGCAAGAATCTCATCTCTGCCGTTTGTACTTTACTAACTTCAAGTTTCACTTCCATATAAAAGAATAGGGACTGCCATTACATTGTAGAATTTCATTTTTGTTTCCTTTCTGCTTTTATTCTTCAAAGTTCTATTAATTGTGCCACATAGTGTCTGGAATGATTGCAATCATATTTTTATATCATTATCCTTTCTGTAACTTAACCACATCCCAGGTACTTAAAATTTGTTACTTGTTCTACTGCTTTATTATCTATTTCAATCTTAGATCTTACAGTATTTTTTCCTTGCAATGCCATTACTTTTGTTTTTGTATTTGATATGTTAAAGTTATGCTTCTGGCATATTTTATTTAGTTCATATACTGCTTTTTGTAGTTTTGTTTCAGTATCTTGTATTACAATCATATCATCGCCAAATATCAGAATATTCTTCCATCTTAGAATATAAACGTCGATTCAGTATTCGCAGGAGAATCTTCGCCGACTGCGATATCAGGCTGATAGTCCTCAACTCGTTACTTTCTTGGCATTATTTTTCTTTGGTAAGCAACACTCTCTCCGTAAAATCTTCAGGTCATTCACCATTCTCATATATTTCTTTGCATAATAATAGAATTTCCTTCATTTCTTCACTCGCGCATTTCACTAATTTAATGGAGATTGCATCAACTCCTGTTGCTTTCCTATTCTTTATTATCCTAAGCGCTAGTTTAACTTCTTCTTCTTCATAGTACGGTCTGATATCAGCTAAACTTTAATTCATTAAATTATAGTTTCTGACTCTATTTCAGAAACGGATGGACCGAATTAATTTTTTTTGGTAGACGGATAGGGTTTAGATGCATTATCACCTTTACTTTTTAACTTTGCTCTAGAGTATGCCATTAGGAAAGTCCAGGATAACAGAAAAGGTTTGGAATTGAACGGGTTACATCAGCTGCTCTGCTTGTCTATGCGGATGACGTGACTATGCTAGGAGAAAATCCACAAACGATTAGGGAAAACACGGGAATTTTACTGGAAGCAAGTAAAGAGATAGGTTTGGAAGTATATCCCGAAAAGACAAAGTATATGATTATGTCTCGTGACGAGAATATTGTACAAAATGGAAATATAAAAATTGGAAATTTATCTTTTGAAGAGGTGGAGAAGTTCAAATATCTTGGACCAACAGTAACAAATATAAATTATACTCGGGAGGAAATTAAACACAGAATAAATATGGGAAATGCCTGTTATTATTCGGTTGAGAAGCTTTTATCATCCAGTCTGCTGTCAAGAAATCTGAAAGTTAGAATTTATAAAACAGTTATATTACCGGTTGTTCTTTATGGTTGTGAAACTTGGACCCTCACTTTGAGAAGGGGAACTGAGGTTAAGGGTGTTCGAGAATAAGGTTCTTAGGAAAATATTTGGGTCTAAGAGGGATGAAGTTACAGGAGAATGGAGAAAGTTACACAACACAGAACTGCACGCATTGTATTCTTCACTTGACATAATTAGGAACATTAAATCCAGACGTTTGAGATGGGCAGGACATGTAGCACATATGGGGGATTCCAGAACTGCATATAGAGTGTTAGTTGGGAGGCCGGAGGGAAAAAGACTTTTGGGGAGGCCGAGACGTAGATGGGAAGATAATATAAAATGGATTTGAGGAAGGTGGGATATGATGATAGAGAATGGATTAATCTTGCTTAGGATAGGGACCAATGGCGGGCTTATGCGAGAGCGGCAATGAACCTCCGGATTCCTTAAAAGCCAGTAAGTAAGTACGTAAGTAAGTAAGTAAGTAAGTAAGTAAGTAAGTAAGTAAGTAAGACGGATAGGGTTTACCATCCCTTTTAAAATAACGTGTCTGAAGATAGGGGGTGCAATTTGAAATTCAAAAGTGGAAGTGGTGAAGATGAAGGGTGTGGACAGTCAAATCAATAAACATGGGTTTTGAACGTCTCCCTCGAAAACTAAATCGATGTGTTTTCCTTCAAAATCGTGTGGCCTGAAGACATAAAATTACTGAAAGTGGGAAGTTTTGAAATGAACACACTCTGGAAAGAAGATGAAGAATTTTGAATACGTAATAAAAGAAAGAAAACACGACAGGAATAAAAAAGAAAGAAAATGAAAATAAGAAGAGAAGGCAGAAAGAAAACACTGAGCGTGAAAGAAAAAGAATTAAAAAAGAGAAAAGGCCAACTAAATAATATACCTAAACTTTCGCTTAGTCTTCTTAATTCATCTGCTCCAAATTCCCTGAGGTGGCCACGCACTGCAGGTTCAGGTGGCCTGCAGTAGATATTAGTTAATATTCGGTTGGAAGGAAGCAACTTTCATCGTCATCCCAACTGCTAACGATCTTCATCACAATGCATTCGACAACACGGACTCAGTGTTGCCAACTCAGAATTCCATTTACCACTGCACGAGCTCAAAAAAACCGCTAAACTGTAGTTGAAAAACTCCAGATTTTTCTTAACTCATCACTTCCAAATTTGAAATACAAAATATACAGTTTTAGGAACTGGAGAATTTTATACAAATGTAGACTAAATTATGGAAAGTGTGTATCACTTCGTAGGCTCTATGTTCTATGCAAAATCGTATGGACAATTAAATCTGAATATTCTGCATTCAGTACGTATATCACCTTACACCAACTATCATCGGCAACTTCTTCCACCCAATCTTTCAACACATATGTTTTTTTTTTCACACATCTCTAAATTTTAGAACGTATGGAGCTTTAAGCGGCATATTTCTTCAAAATTGAATGGAGTAGCTCAAGAATATACTGGACACTTCGGAAACAATCACAATAGTCGGTTCGAAATCTGATTTCACACTGAGCTGGAGACGAGTTTGGTTTTAAGTTTTAAGTATGTCTGTGTTACATAAACTGTACGCGGAATGATAAATTAAATAATATATCATAATATAAGTTATCATAAATGAAAATAATAATTCAGTTCATTATCTACTCTTTATGATTAAATATAACAATTCATTTACAAAATCATAGCCTACATGATTAGACTAAGGGTTTAACAAATTAATGTGGCATACCTTATTTGTGAAACAATGCATGAGGAAGGAAATGAACGTGGTTGCACTAAATCGAGTTAACATAAAACGTTGATATTTTATACTCGCACAATGAACAATTTGTGATAATACCATATTAAGGGGAGGCAGAGGTGAATATTTCAAAATCCACAACATTTATCCGATTTGTTTGAAATTGATGATGGATATTAAGTATGGTATTAGTAATGGACACACCAAGTTTCAACTTTCTAAGTACAATAGTTATGTAAATATTAATAATTTTATAAAACTTTATATCGTTTGATATAAAATGCTCCATGCACCATATTGTAAGAAATTTTCAATATTTCTTTTTATTTATATATTCAGAGAAGGTATATAAATAATGATAAGTATTAGTTTATTACGGGAATAATATAGTAACACAGTTATCTTGGTTTTAATTTCATACTTTTAAAGGGCCAAAATCAAAAACTAACATCGGAATATGAAAATAAAGACAATAAAAATGGAAAAAACCAAATTTTCATTTTTTCTTCAGTTTTGTTCGAAAATTTCACCTCTGCTTCCCCTTAATCTCTGGTTTATGATTAATTAACATTATTGTCCGCAAGTACATATATAAAACAATTATATCTTTACAGAAAAAAAAAACTTAAAAATATCGTCTCCTTTTGCCGGAATCATAAAACAAAGCCAAATAAATAGCAAGCCGCTAACGATAAAATTCTGTAGCTGACCATAATCCTGAAAACACCAGATTTAGCTAGAAAACCGCTGACTTGGCAACACTGAACACGGTCGCTGATTTGTTTTACAAGGGACCATGTTATGGAATAAAGGTGCCCGCTACAAGCTGCCGCTTTCTCCCAACTCCTCCGCGTAAATGCAGTTTCTAACAATGAAACACTACAGCAGATTAAATAAAAATAGAAAACAAACTTGGCCTTTGGTGCTCTCCGCACGTTGGGAGTTTTATCGTTATTCGCTATTTAATATACGCGCCGCCGCTGTTAGGAAAGCTGCTGGTTACGTCACAACGCCACCGCACGACCCGAGGGGGCTGGGCCCACATGCCACATGCCTCCTCCGCGCATTGATCAGCCTGTGCCTGCAGTACAGACCCCGGGGCCCGTGTAACTTTCTACATGAACGCCTCTCATTTTATAATCATATTCATTCACAGTTTTCTGCCCAAGGACAGGTCTTTGACTGCAAACCCAGCATTCTCCAATTTTCCCTATTCCCTTCGCCGCATACGATCCATATATCTTAATAATATTGTCTATCGTCTGATATTTTCTTCTGCCACGAACTTCTCTTCCATTGAATTATTAATATAGGTGTTCCCCAAAGCACAGTTCTAGGCCATATTTTATTTTTAATATAAATATATTAATGACTTATTAAAAATTGACTTACAACAATACAATGGTGTTCATTATTCTTATGCAGACGACACAGTTTTACATTTTGGTGGGAAAACCTAGTATGATACATATAATAATTCAAATATTGGACTTAAATTAATAAAAAAATGATTTGACAAATTGTCTTTCTATCAACGAAAATAAAATCATTATTTGAAAAATGTAACAAACCTCCTACAACTTTATTAAGTATTAAATTACATAACTCTGATTGTTGCCTTATACAATGTAAATGTCCGATTATTAAGGAGTCCTCTGAAGTTATGTATTTAGGCATAATTTTCGACAATCATTTAAAATGGAACCAACACAATAATTACCTTTGTAATGAATTACGTAAAATAATATATTATTTTGTTTTATTGAGGAATTACTTGTCAATAAGTTTATTACGTACAATATACTTAACTTTATTTCAATCGGTAATAATGTAAGGAATTATAGGATGGGGTAGCTTATTTAAAACCAATTTTAATCCACTTCATTTATTACAGAAAAAAAAATTAAAATGTCTTCATAAACCTATTGATTTTTCATCCCAAAAATTGATTTTAGAGTTTAATATTCAGAAAATAGGACAAATTTATTATATTGTATTAAAAAAATTCCTACATAAAAATCGAAATAATTTTGTATTGTATTCTCATAGTAATGAAACAAGCGGTATAAATTCTTTAAGATTGCCTGAACCAAAATGCAGCACTGCTACAGTAGACTATTTAATCATAATAGTAATTTAATCAGAAGAATATATATAACAAATTTATATTTAAATATCCTAATCTTGTCAATTCTAATAGTTCTAGTGTTAAATTAAAAAAAATGTATGGATTTTATAAATAATAAAAAAATGTACATTTTAAATTTATATATTCTTATTGCGTAGTAGACATAAGACAAATTGTACTATATACAGTATTTTTTAATTTCAATTCAAGAATCCGCTCCTGAGCACGAGTTCTACTCTTTCAGGGGCGAGCTACAGTTTTTCTGTTTATATGATATTTTATGTTACAATTATTAGCAAATTAAAAAAAATAAATAAAAAAAATAAATAAATAAATTCACCATTCCTTCCAGTGCATCATTCAGGTCCTTTCTTCTTAGCAAGTGACCCAACCAATTCCTTTTTCTCTTCCTGATCAGTTTCAGCATTATTCTCTATCACTTACACTGTTCAATTTCTACTTGGAGATTTTGGTAAAGAACTGTTTCCAGAAACATGTGACGAGTAATAATAGGAGGAAAAAGAATAAAATGCATAAGATTTGCGGATGATATGGCATTGTTAGCAAAAGAGATGATACTAAGAAATGTTCTACTAGAGCTAAAGCAGCTGTGAGCAGTATGGGATGAAGATAAATGCAAATAATAAAAAGATCATGGTCATAGGAAGAAAAATAAAGAAGGTAAATGTGCGAATTCTAAATGAAGCAGTAGAGCAAATGGACAGCTTTAAATACTTGGGGTGTACTATAAGCAGTAACATGAGCTGCTGCCAGGAAGTCAAAAGGAGAATAGCAATGGGAAATGAAGCTCTTAACAGAAAAAGAGCATCTTCTGAGGACTTCTGAAAATATAACTAAGGAGGAAAACTAGTGAAATGTTTTGTGTAGAGTGTGGCACTGCATAGGACGAAACAAAACCACTGCGAAGAGGAGTGGATCAGGACAGCACGTTTGCACATCTCCTTTTTATGTTAGGTTAGGTTAGGTTAAGTTAGGTTAGGTTAGGTTAGAGTAATTTTAACTGTACGCTTCACTCGTGGTTAGGTTAGGTTAGGTTAGGTTAGAGTAATTTTAACTTTACGCTTCACTCGTCTTTTCAGTTTGAAAAGAACCTAACCTAACTGTACGCTTCACTCGTCATTTCAGTTTGAAAAGAACCTAACCTAACCTAACCTAACATAAAAAGGAGATGTGCAAACGTGCTGTCCTGATCCACTCCTCTGCGAAGAAGGATATGAAATGTTGATATGGACAAAAATGGAGGGTGTGAAATGGACAGACAGAATAAGAAATGAAGGTGTGCTAGAAAGAGTGGGTGAAGAAAGAATGATGTTGAAACTGATCAGGAAGAGGAAAAGGAATTGATTCGGTCACTGGTTGAGAAGAAACTGCTTATTGAAGGATGCACTGGAAGGAATGGTGAACAGGAGAAGAGTTCGTGGCAGAAGCACGAGGTCTACCTATCTAATATTTTAGGAGGGTAAACACTACACTATTTACCCTTCTAAATTTTTACGGCGTAAATCTTATCCCTTTACTCCTATTGTTGTGCCAGTGACTTCCTCCATACATGTATTTTGAGGTCTGCACTTCTTCCTCTTCTTCTGTATGGAATCCATTCTAGTATTCGCTTTGGAAACCTTTTTCTCGGAGTACTTCCGTAATTTCTAATTCATTCTCATCACCTATGCAGGAACGAAAGGGAAACTAATGCTATTACATCACCCCACAAGATAAACGTCCCTTGGGGTTTGCAACCACGTAACCACAACATCACAACGGAGGATTAACAGAGTCTACATGAACGTCAATCAACAGCCATTAATGATACTGACATATCCTGCAACGTTGCAGTTCTTCTTGAAAAAAAAAATCACTACTATATCATGGATACCCCGCACGTAGAATACGTACTTTAATTTCGAGAATAAAATTATAGATGTGTTGGTTTGAATGTTTTATTTTTGTTTCGGTTTACAAAATGGAAAGTAGACTATGCGTCTATGATAAGAGAAATAATTAATGTAGATCATGCAATATCAAGAGTCATTCCGAAATTAATGCCAGCTCATAAAACATATTTTTCACTATAGTTCACTCAAAGTGTATCGTATGTGTCTATTATCACTTTAATATTGTAGAACTCGTGATTAAAAATAAAAGTAATGGTAGCACAGGTCTGTAGTTGCTTTCGATGCCGAGATATTACTGAGAGAGATCGAGAGGCAGCTTGATTTTATACGCAACTTGGCGCCCTCATGCCCGTAGCGAGGAGACGTGGCGTATGTTATATAGGCTAATGGATTATCCACTAATAACATTAGTATTCGGCTGTGATTCGCAGTGTTGTTAAAATAAATAGTACACTGTTTCCCCACACTGACGTGAGAATGGGCACCCGTTTCGAAATATAAGTGGTGGAACAAAGAAACAGAATTTCAGATGGACATACCGTATATATTATGCATCTACAAAGGACAATCAATAAGTTTCCGTACTGTCCTGACTATAGGCAACACACAGAACATAGGGAACGGAGAAGTTACAGTATCTAGAATGAGGTAAACGCCTGGAATCTATACTAAACGCATGACTTGATAGGCAGAGAAGAAGACTAGTCATGAGGCGTATACGGAGAGATTCCAGGAAAAATTGCAATAGGTCCTAGACATCACAAAATCACGTGTAGAAGCTCAGTTCTGAAAGAAAAACTGATTGACAGACTTAGTAAACAGGCGTGGAAGCAATTATCATTATGCAAGTCTAGTTTTTCAGTTAAAGCTCCCTGTGAAGCAGACTTGAATAATTTCAAGGGAAAAATTGTTCCCGAGCCGGGTATCGAAGCCGGGACCTCTGATTGAACGTACTAGCGCTCTACTAAATGAGCTACCCAGGAACTCCACCCGACACCGTCCCAATTTTTCCCCTTATATCCACACAACTCGAGTGGGCTGACAAGACGCCAGAAACCCACATCGAGTGCACACAAACTCTGTGTGACTTGGAATTGTGGTTTTCTGTTAACGTATCTACAGTAACGTATATATATATTATTATTATGCAAGTCTAGTTTTTCAGGTAAAGCTCCCTGTGTGCACTCAATGTGGGTCTCTGGCCTCTTGTCAGCCTCCCCGAGTTGTGTGGATATAAGGAGAAAAATTGAGACGGTGTCGGGTGGAGTTCCTGGGTAGGTCAGTTGGTAGAGGTCTGGTACGTTCAACCACAGGTCTCGGGATCGATATCCGGCCCCGAAACAATTTTTCCCTTGAAATTATTGAATTATCTTCATTGATACGTACATGCAGGCTATGTTTAACGGTACACGTACAGTTTTGAAATACAGTACAATGATTGCACCTTGAATAACTATTTCTACTTTTCTATTTAGTTTTTATATATGTGTAATTGTAACGGTGAAAATATTGTTAATCAAATATATTTTTTTTCATGAGTGTATATTATTTTTGGGAATGTTTTGTACACACAAACGCATTATTAATTTGGTTATAACTTTTATATCACCTTTATCAGTAATAACGATTAAGCTTTTCAGATGTTATAGAGAATATATAATTAAACGTTTCTTCTTAATACAGTATTATACGGAAATGCTTTCGTATCGAGGTAATGCGGTAAAAATCAAAATTCTCCATTGATCTTATTATCGTCTGGCCCTCTTTAACTGTGTTTCAGTTATTCCCGTTACCATAGCTACAACTGGAGTCGATTTGTTTTCGTTGCGTGTCACAATGGTATATTGTGAAACAACTTCATAATGTTACACGTTACGGCAAGAATCAATTTTTAGGGAATGAGCGAAAAAAGAGGTTGCTATGACAACAATGATGTATTAATAGTACATTATGCAACGAGCCTATAATGATATTAATTAAGAAGCGAGTATGGATGTTTATGAAACGAGCGCAAGCGAGTTTCATAATTTTCATACGAGCTTCTTAATTACCATTATAGGCGAGTTTCATACGACTTTTTATGCTCGACCATATTTCTAACTTGAAGTTATTCAGATGTATACATTTTATTTGTATCTGACAAGATCGGAAGTGACCTTGTTCTAGATCGTGAATTGTGAGATGTGCGCAGACGCGAAAGTATTGATTTTTTCCGAGGAACAATAATGTCATTGACCTTGTGTAATCCCGTTAAACTTGGTATAACCTTGGTTATTGAATTCGACATTGAAAAACGAGATGACAAATTGAATTTATTTGAATATTATTTACAATTAACGCTAATTATTATAATAACAGAACATAACTTCTGCGACAGTATTGGATTTCCAGCCTCCGTTACTTTTCGCTAATTCTCTTTCGATTGCATATCCGAGAATAATCGATGCTTGCGGTTTTATAACGGTACAAAGCTGACTTGTCATTGGCTGAACACCTGTAAGCTGAGTTGTCATTGGCTGAAAACACCTGTACTTTAATGAGTAGGTGTACTTTAATGACATGCATTAAAGGACTGCTACCAGGTGTATAATTACTACATTTCGGCATGGTCGAGCATAAAAAATATTATAGCATGGCAAATTGTTTCATAATGTTAACTTTATGGAACACGTTGTGCCGTCATAATAGAAGTCATGACGTTTTAGTTGTCATGATAATATATTACGGCTCTGGTATAATAATGTGTCATATTATGCAGGATTTTCGCTAACGATAAAGACTGTTTATAATGCTGGAGTACAAAAAATAACTTCTATCAGATCTCTTCATAAATTTTCAATTATTAAAAATGTATATTTTATAGGCTAAATGTTGAATTAGCAGAATATGGAATACGGAGCAACGTACTGCAGCGTTAATGATAATGAGGCACAACGAATTTATTATTTTTTCAAGGCTAAGTAAACGTCTTCTAGACAATGGCCAATAGAGTACTTTTCATGCTGAGATCATCTGAAATCCTAAGTTTTTTCGCATCGTTATATCTCGACACAGAAGCACTGATTCATTACGTGTCCTTTATCGTATCTGAAAATAAGAAATATTTATTTTGAAACACCCTGTACACCCTCTGCAAAATGAAACGTTGGAAGACCGTTGTATCAATAAGGCTGGAACAAGAAGACGAACTTTATGGTCGTCTTAAGTGGATTCCCACGGCACGCGCCCCACGCAGTACAAACCTTTGCAGAAGGCAAGTTCAATGGTTTGCGAAAGCTCTCTGTCCCACAAATGCATCTCTGCACACGTATTTGTATTTCTCAAGACTCTTCACATTCTTTCTCGAATTTATTTCAACACTGTTACGGCTTCTTGATCTAACTGCAATCGTCTCCATTGTGGCATTTAGCTAGTGCCAGCTAAATCGCTCTCGCAAACATATGGCGCGGGTACAGTCACCAGCAATAAAGGCTTAAAGAGACCGGGGTTCAAGATGTCAACCCGAGGAATGCATCTCCATGTTATAGCAAAGCAAATGCATTTGCTTTAAACTATTGCTGCAATGGATGCGTAAACATGTCAGCGTTTACCAATATAATAGGCTACAGAAAGCCTGAGGTTTATACTCGTAGTAAGGAGAAAGCAAACTGTACAGAAAAAATATACTTTATATAGTATATACCGTACGACAAAAAAATTATTCAATGGGCCCGGATTCGATTTCGGATAAAGAAAATAATTATGATTTCTCTCTCTTCCAGGAGAGAGTGCGTAAGCTGTATTGTCTTGAACCACGACGATTGGTTAAGAATTTTAAGAAACATGTTTCGAATAATGAAGTGGTAATAGTAGTATTTATTTAGTAGTATTTATTTATTTAACCTGGTAGAGATAAGGCCATCTGTCCCTCTACCAGGGGATTACAACTATAATATGAAGAATAAAATTACAATTAATATTAAATTTACAATTACAATAAAAATTAAAGTACGACAATATTACCTGATTAATGAAAGCTAGACATTTTATCATAGAAATTAAGAACAAAGAATATTTTTGTATTTACTGAATTACAAATTAAACCTAGAATAACAAAATTCTATAGTGATGAAATCACCATATATTGAGATATTTTGTGATAGATTAAGAGAACTATTTACAAGAAACCATGTCTGAACGAGTCTCAATTACTGACCAAGTGCCTAGTAAGTTTACGTTTGAATTCAATTTTATTTCGACAGTCCCTGATGCTAGCAGGTAACGAATTCCAGAGTCTTGGCAGGGCTATTGTGAAAGAGGATGAGTATGAGGAGGTGCGATGGGATGGTATTGTTAATATTGTTTCATGGCGAAGTGTTAAAGCAAATACTAGTATTAGCATTATATTATTATTATTATTATTATTATTATTATTATTATTATTATTATTATTACTACTACTATTAAAGTTATTAATGTGGAGTGTTTCAGGCCTACTGCATACCACACGAGAAAAATTAAGAAAAACTGTAACAAAAATTACAACCTTGTCCCTTATAGAGGTTGCGTCGATGCCACCCGCAATGCATTCGTTGGTTAGGAAGTTTCATTTGTTCATTTATGGCTCAGAATATGCTTCTACTACAACACTAATCAAATGGAATGCGCGGCTTATAATTGTTATCGGAGAATCCGTCCTAATTTGTTTTATATTTTAAGAGGTTGCGTCGGTACCACCCGCAATGCATTCGTTGGTTAGGAAGCTTTATTTGTTCATTTATGGCTCAGAATATGCTTCTACTACAACACTAATCAAATGGAATGCGCGGCTTATAATTGTTATCGGAGAATCCGTCCTAATTTGTTTTATATTTTAAGAGGTTGCGTCGGTACCACCCGCAATGCATTCGTTGGTTAGGAAGCTTTATTTGTTCATTTATGGCTCAGAATATGCTTCTACTACAACACTAATCAAATGGAATGCGCGGCTTATAATTGTTATCGGAGAATCCGTCCTAATTTGTTTTATATTTTAAGAGGTTGCGTCGGTACCACCCGCAATGCATTCGTTGGTTAGGAAGCTTCATTTGTTCATTTATGGCTCAGATTATGCTTCTACTATAACACTGATCAAATGGAATGCGCGGCTTATAATTATTATCGGAGAATCCGTCCTAATTTTTTTATATTTTAAGAGGTTGCGTCGATGCCAACCGCAATGCATTCGTTGGTTAGGAAGCTTCATTTGTTCATTTTTGACCCAGATTATGCATCTAGTACAACATTGATCAAATGGAATGCGCGGCCTATACTTATTATTGGAGGATCCATCCTAATTTGTTTTATATTTTAAGAAGGTATGTGCACCGTAACATTTCCTGAAAAACCACCCAGCCATCCATAGTGTCCCTTTATATAGGAAATTTCAACAATAAAGATGACATATTAGTTAATAAATGACGGTACTGTATTCTGATATTCTTTTTTATATTCATTTATTTTATGTCGCTTTAACTTACCAAGTTATATCGTGAAAATACATAAATAATTTTTACAGTTTAGGCCTACATACTGTTACTTTAATTATATTTGTATATGTTAATAGATTTAAAAATGATGTTCCTATATTTCAGTGATTTATATTTTTATACAAGGGAGGCCATGTTAAAAACAGCTGCAGTAGGTCTGTGGTTTCAGTATCAGATGGATTTGGAAAAGATTCACGTAAAACTTTCCTTTCCGCAGGAGAATGCACATCTACTTCGGCCATGATCCAGACAGTTGTAAATCAATAATAATAATAATAATAATAATAATAATAATAATAATACTTACTTACTTACAAATGGCTTTTAAGGAACCCGAAGGTTCATTGCCGCCCTCACATAAGCCCGCCAGTGGTCCCTATCCTGTGCAAGATTAATCCAGTCTCTATCATCATACCCCACCTCCCTCAAATCCATTTTAATATTATCCTCCCATCTACGTCTCGGCCTCCCTAAAGGTCTTTTTCCCTCCGGTCTCCCAACTAACACTCTATATGCATTTCTGGATTCGCCCATACGTGCTACATGCCCTGCCCATCTCAAACGTCTCGATTTTATGTTCCTAATTATGTCAGGTGAAGAATACAATGCGTGCAGTTCTGTGTTGTGTAACTTTCTCCATTCTCCTGTAACTTCATCCCGCTTAGCCCCAGATATTTTCCTTAGCACCTTATTCTCATAATAATAATAAAAATAATAATAATCTCAAAATACAATAGCCTCTAGGAATTGATGAATGAAATACAACCCATGTGGAAAACCAGAACAAAATCATACCACTAATTACTTGGCCAATTAGGAAAAACATATTTAATTTAACATTTCATAAAAGTTTCTCCAGGAAAAATATAATAAAATTGTAAAAAAAAAAAAAAACCCTTTAGATCTGCGCACATACTTCGAAAATGTCTCTTTTGAAATTCTGTACATTTTGTATTAGTTATACATTTCTACTGAGCGTTTTTTATATGTTTCCATTCATGTTACTGACATGTCTGTTGCAGATTCTTCTATTCTTGATTTGATGTTGGAAAACTACGACCATTCTTTTTGCTACCAGGAATATGACTTTACATGTCTCCGAGTAAATGCTATAATTCCAATATCTTTCTTATGCAGTCTGTTACAATGCTTCCATTAACTTGTTTCCCTTTCAATTCGTCTACTTCTTATGTGAAGATATTAATAGATGTAATAGGCCTACTTCCCAAACTAACTTCTTGTTATTGAGGTTTGTAGTATGTAGAACATATTTTGCTTAATAACAACAGCATATAATTGAGTTTAATTTTTACAGCTATTTATTGTTATTAATATTATTATTGTTATTATTATTATTATTATTATTATTATTATTATTATTATTATGTTTCCACTCCGTTGATGTAGGAGAAGAGAAGTAAAAAAAGAAAAGACATTCAATGGAAGATATTTATGGAAGAGATGCAATATACGCGTAATAGACCTAAGCAAAAACTGGCAATCTGGGAAGAAGATTCTGCGGGCTAAGGACTTTGAAGAAAGAAAATAATATATTATTAGCAGAAATGTTTACTATTATGTTGTTGTTATTTTATATATGCGACTCCGACAGAATGAGAAGTAGTGGGTAAAATATGAAAAGGCAATGAAAATATTTTTGGATGAGATATTATATTTGTCACCAAAAGTACTGGGAGGTAGAAGGTCAAAGAAGAAAAGACAATCAGTGGATGATATTTATGGATGAGATACAATATAGTGTGCCAATGCAAAAACTTGGAATCCAGGAAGAAGATTCAGCAGACAGAGAACTCAAGAAAATAAAAATGAAACTTTCTTAGGGGAAATTATTATATTTCAATTATACTTTTGCAATATTTTGTAGTGGTTAAATTTTTAGAAAAACCTCAGTATTGAGGAAACTCCTAATACTACTACTACTCTACTACTACTACTACTACTACTACTACTTACTTACTGGGTTTTAAGGAACCCGGAGGTTCATTGCTGCCCTCATATAAGCCCGCCATTGGTCCCTATCCTGTGCAAGATTAATCCAGTCTCTATCATCATATTCCACCTCCCTCAAATCCATTTTAATATTATCCTCCCATCTACGTCTCGGCCTCCCCAAAGGCCTTTTTCCCTCCGGCCTCCCAACTAACACTCTATATGCATTTCTGGATTCGCCCATACGTACTACATGCCCTGCTCATCTCAAACGTCTGGATTTAATATTCCTAATTATGTCAGGTGAAGAATACAAAGCATGCAGTTCTCCGTTGTGTAACTTTCTCCATTCTCCTGTAACTTCATCCCTTTTAGCCCCAAACATTTTCCTAAGAACCTTATTCTCAAACATCCTTAATCTCTGTTCCTCTCTCAAAGTGAGAGTCCAAGTTTCACAACCATAAAGAACGACCGGTAATATAACTGTTTTATAAATTATTTCACATTTTTGACAGCAGACTAAAATAATAATAATAATAATAATAATAATAATAATAATAATAATAATAATAATGATAGGCCTACTATAGAGAGCTCGTTTAGAGACAACATTGAAATATGTCGACAGTTGAATAATAGTAGAAGCCCTGATCGCATAGGCTATAGCCTATATCAGATTGGCCATTTCCATGTTATGAAATGGCAACATAAAACGAGAATAACCATCAGTGCCTCCACCGTCGAAAAGACATTTTTCGGTAACGACCGCTAGATGGAAGTACAGTTGCTCCATACAATTCCATAAGGGTCATAACGTAACTTCTTTTGCAGTCGCTAGGTGGTAGCATAGTGAAATTGATAAAAGCGGTTGCCTTGAAAGTTAATTAGAATGAACAATCTGTTATTTGTGATTAGAGGTAGAAGTCATCTGGCACAATCAACCAAATCACAGGGAAAATAAATATGCCCCCGTCCGCTTTGTCAACCCGCAACACTCTCAATAGCAATCGCAGCCCAATCCTGGAAAGAAGACTTCATCAGATGACAGACTGAACGACGGAAGAGTCTGTTAAGAGATATTTTAGCATTCGACGTAACAGATATTTTATACCATGTATGGCTAGTAGCGAAAGTTTGGACACCACTTAGGCACAACGCCCCCTCAAGGACGGGGTTCGAAGTACTAGCAGTAATTTCGTCACTTTCTACAAGACGCACGAAACGATGAAATCATGTTGCGAAAAAAGAAAAAGAAATAATAAAAAGGTGAAACCATGTTCCTGGGTACTACATCATAAATTCGCATCGGGAGGGAGCATCCTCCTTAGAAACAACGTGAATGCACCGCTTTCTTCCTGAGTGATGACTGCATTAACCTTCTGTGCTAGCGCTGTGGCTTAATATAACCCAGACGGGAGAGGAGAACAAGACAAATCGCAGAGAAACTTAACACAAAACACCCACACATGTTCGCACCCGGAACGCTTGTTGAGGAGTCGGCGTTTTCAGAAGGCATTCCATTAACACCTACAAAGGTCAAGACCCCGAAGAATACGCAGTAATCATCCATGTAAATCACCACGCTCCCACACCCAGCCTCATCATCATCATGAATGAATTGCCAGGTTTAGACCTGCTCGGCTATTCCTTCACCAAGTTTACTTACGTCGTTAAAGATTACGTACCCAGCGTTCCTTCGGTCTGGCATACTTCCGTTTTCTCTTTTAATAATAATAATAATAATAATAATAATAATAATAATAATAATAGAAATAATAATTTATTTATTTATTGATATTTATGTGCTGGACAACAGCCATTGGCCAATAAAAGTCCAGCACAGTGATACAATTAATACATTAAAATGAACAACTATGGTACAAATTAAATACTTGAGTTAACAACAAAATAAAGAATATAGATTACAATAATTAATTTACAAGAATTAAAACTATAAATTATTAGGGAAAGGAGTTGATTCGTACTACCAATTCGTGTATATGGATTGTGTAAATAATATTAGCAAAGACATTGCCATATTCTAATACTTCTATACATTGAATGCATCGAAATCGCCCACATGTAAGTTAGCATTTTTAATACATCTGGAGACCGGCGAGGAAGATTTAGAATTTCTAATATAGAAGAGTTTGTGATGTCTCATGTCCTTCATAGGAATACGAAGGCTGACACTGTTTAAGAAAGATTGACAATTAATGTCACCTTTAAGGACCTTACATAAGAATAAGTAATAGAGATCATGACGTCTGGCATACAGGCTTGGACATTTAAAGTGCTCGCATTTATGATCATAGTTATACTCAGAGTTATTAGGCAGGAATCGGTACGAACATAATGAAATAAATTTCCTTTGAATATTTTCCAGTTTTGCCGAATCAGAACTAGTAATAGAGTTCCAAACTACACATGCATATTCGAGTTTCGATCTCACTAATGTATAGTCATCATCATCATCATCCTTCACGAATTAGGCCTCTGTAGACCTGTTTCGGCCCCATCTAGCAGTCTTCTTAACGGTCTTCCTGGTCGACGATGTCCTCTAGGTTTATATTGCATCATAATTTTTGGGATTCTTGAATTTTCCATTCTTCTTACATGATCTAGCCAATTGAATTTGTATCTGGTGATTTTTTCTTCTACTGACTCTACTTCTAATTGTTCTAAAATTTCTTCATTCCTTTTTCGGTCTAAAAGAGTATATCCTGCTGTTCTCCTGAAAAATTTCATTTCCGTTGCTTTGATTCTGTTCATGTCTTTTTTCTTTAATGTCCAAATCTCGCTTCCGTATAGAAGGGTGGGTAATGCTAGTGTACTAATGTATAGTATAGTAATAATAATAATAATAATAATAATAATAATAATAATAATAATAATAATAATGTAAAAGAATAAAATCAGCAGTAAAAAAGATCGAATTTATCAGTGACAGGTTATCGTATTTAGTACTTAACAGCCACCTTGCTCGGTTAAGATTTGGTAAACTTGTTATTTAAACAACTTTCTTTAAATAATTGATTAAATGGTGATCTTACTCGTGTTAATTATGTAAGCATGTGTCGCTTACAGCTGTTTCGGTGTTACTTGACACCATCCTCAGAACCTACTAGATCTCAGTGCTATCTCAACTTCGCTGCCTGTTGTGTGGGTGTGTTCGTGTGATGAAGAGTTGTGTCAAATAGTGTGTGTGTTCTGAAATTGATCTGTGTGTTGAGAATTTGATTAGGGTGTGTTTTAGTGTGTCTGTATATTTCATATTGTTATAGTGTGTTGAGTTTTTGGTTTTTGGGTTGTATGTGTAGGATTTCCATGTCTGTATTTATGTTACTTTATGTGTGGTTAGCATTAGTTATGTGTTCGGCATATGTAGATGTATTGTGTCCTCTGGTTATTGCTTTAATGTGTTCTTTGTATCGAGTTTGGAATGATCTGCCTGTCTGTCCAATGTAGAAACTGTCGCAACTATTGCACGTGAGTTTGTATATACCTGTGTGGTTGTATTTATTTGTTTGTGTTATTTGTGTGTTGAGATGTCTTTGTAGTGTGTTTTCTGTTCTATATGCTATGTTGTATTTCTGTTTTCTGAATGAGGATGCGATCTTGTGTGTGTGTTTTTGTTTTCGTATGTTAGTATGATGTATTTCTTGTGTTTGTGTTGTGTTTTGTGTGTTTTTGTGTTTGTTAAGTTTTTGTTTTGTCTTCCTTATGATGTTGTCTATTGTGTTTGGATTGTATCCGTTTTCTTGTGCTATGTATTTGATTGTGCTCACTTCTTCATTGTAGTGTTGTTGGCTCATGGGTATGTTGAATCATCTGTGTACCATTGTCCTGAATGCAGCATGTTTGTGTTGTGTGGGGTGCTTAGATGTATTGTGTATGTGTGTGGTGGTAGTGGTTGGTTTTCTGCATATTTTTAAGGTGTGTTTGTTGTCAACTTTTGTTATGGTGATGTCTAGGAACTTTCTTTATTTCAACCTATGCTGGTAATTTACCAGTTTCGGCTTGATACTGGCCATCTTGAGATTACTAGTCATTAACTAAAGTAAATTGCCAGCATAGTTTCAAATTAACACAGGAAAGTTGCTTTCATTTATAGTGTTCTGATCAAGGGCAGATCTTTCACTGCAAACCCAGCTTTCTCCAATCTTTCCTAAAAAGGGGCTATTCCATCAAATGACAAGTTACCATAGAAACGCCTACCTACCACATAGCTTGTACAATGTGCTAGGCAAAGCCGATGAAACCAATGCTTTTTTCTTAACGTGAAATCATCTATAGTCTCCACATATGCTCCATACATCTTAATGTCGTCAATAATCTGATATCTTCTTCTGCCTCGAACTCTTCTCCCGTTTACCATTCCTTCCGAAAGTTGCTTAAATGATAAATTTACTAAAGATGATGATGATAGATAAGTAATAACAAAAATGAGATTCAAAAGTTTCTAAATCAGTATTCTCAAGGTTGCATAGAAAATGAAATATAGAAAGAAATGTTATTGTTACATAAACTATAACTTATACATAGGCCTATACAAAGTGTAAAATATATAAACTGCAAAAATTATATAGACAGTACATATCGGTTTAATGAACAAAATGTCTAGTGACATGTCTGCCCAGTACGTGCTCTACCAGGTAGGTCTCAGAATGGAACCCACTGCCGACATTGTCGGAGTGAGAAAGAAACACTTGCTCACATTCTGGGAGCCTGTCCTCATGGAGAACTACTGAGAAATAGTCGTCACCACAAGATTCGATCCCTCCTAGCATCGGCCCTACGAGGAAAAGACTACCAAGTAGAGGAGGAGGTCCATGGTTTGTCCACAAATGGATCTACAAGGCGCATTGACATCATAGCTATCCCGACAAGATCAACAAGCGGATTCATAATTGATCCAACTGTAAGGGTGGAAACGTACGAAAATCAACCTGCTGAGGTACATCAGGAAAAATGCGATATATACGACCCCACTATACCATATTATAAGGAAAAATATCATCTAACGTCGATCGAAGTTATTGGATTACTGATTGGGGCTAGAGGGACAATCACAAAAAGATTCGTGCATTTTTCCAAGCAGTTTGGTCTAGGACAAACTCTTGTCACTGAAGTATCTCTGTCTGGAGTAAATGGATCTATAAAAATCCTAAGAAACCATCTCTACACGTAAATAGATTGATCTTTTCCTATGGCGATCTGCTCACTTAAGTTGGGTCTTGCAACTAGCGCTAAATAGACGACTGTGATCACCTGATAGCAAGTAGATACCGTACTAGGAAATTTTATGTTTCTTCTGGAATTAATGATGTTTTGTTTAGTCGTCTTCAATTATTTATAATTGTGTTATTTATTTTTCTTTTCCTTCTCCATTGTTTTTTTTTTCATTATAATTGTGTACCTACCATTTAATAAAAAAAAAAAACAATTTTTTTGGTAAGCTTTGTCTTCTAGGCAGCCTTCCCTTAGAGGAAGCTGAATAAAAATGCAGAATAAATTCTTATAATTTTATTTTTAATTTAGAAACTACCATGTTTTTAAGATTGATAGTAATCTAATATTTATTTACATTTCGACTAAAAGTGAATGCCATTGCCAACGACCTTGCGTCCAACACATACAAAAAAAAAAAAAAAGAGTAACAATAAGCGTACGTATCAGGCAAAGTAAATAATGGCTAACTATTCTCATTTTCAAAAAAGATAGACTGAAAAAAATACATTTTTTTCTGGGAACACCTTTACAGTTACAGAAAAACATAATTCGACTTTTTTTCTAATTTATTTATGCTCTACCACCAGCATTTTTTTACATTTTATTTCGTTTAACCCTGTGAATAGACTAAACTCCTTGACGCAAAAATCACACGAGTAGCCAAGGCAGAAGCCGAGCATCTGCCATCTAGTAATCAATTGCGTAATTACCAGACGGAATAGCGTGCTATGTAGTCGGTGTTGCAACTCCACATGTGAATTATTAATGGGATTTTCTTTAACTAGAGTTCGCCATACTTTTTCATTTTCAAATCTGTCCGATCATAAGGAAGGGTTCATCCCGTTCTAGAATTCAAACCCTTGAAGAATTTCTTGGGCATAACCACGAATCAAACCCGGGACCTCCTAGTTCAGAGTCAGGCTAGCCAAATATTACATCAAGGAGGCTGTTGAAGCTAGGGGAATCTAAATTAGGGGGGAGTGATAAATCTAATCTAGTCATTTTTAAAATTTGTTAAATAAGAAAAAGATTATCACTGTATTCTGTATCGTTTTTGCAGTAGTGATTGCAGCTGAAGACTTATATTTACAGTTAAATCAAGTAAACAGTAAACTGAGTAAAAAGTGAGTACACGTTTCATGTTTTGTTTTCAACGAGCCTGAAATGGAGTATCCCTGTATGCTGTAAGCCTTTATACATGTTACATCGTGCAGAATGCACCTAGACTTCTGCTGCTCTTCTCTCTTAGTTTCTATGGCAATATTTCACGTTGACTGCTCGGCGCACGTCAGTCCATGGAAGTCATCTGTTACTTACAGTTATAATAATCCTGTTTCAGGAAGCGGGAATAAGACGAATGAGATGCAGCTGGATCACCACAGGATCAAACAGAAGGTCTGGCGTTTTATTATTTTCATGTCATGGGTCTGAGACCTGAGCCAGGTATTCAAGATTGTCTTACATGTCTTTGTAGGATCATAACGGCGAAATAAATGCAAGCGTTAGTAGAAAAGCTAGAGCTCCAGGTTTCTATGTCGCAAACAAGGGTTCAAATCCCGGAGCGTCCAAAGGAAAGTTTTACACAAAGGCAATATTCTGACTATTCTGAGTTACACTGATTGGATGCTAGACGTGATTATTATTTTAAAACTTACTTAGTATCAGAAAGATGACATATTTTTTAAAACTTACTTAGTATCACGAAAATGACATATTTTAAAACTTACCTAGTATCAGGAAGATGACATATTTTAAAACTTGCCTAGTATCAGGAAGATGACATATTTTAAAACTTATTTAGCATTAGGAGCATTAGGAAGATGACATATTTATATTTTAAAACTTATTTACTATCAGGAACATGACAATTATATTTTAAAACTTACTTACTATCAGGAAGATGACAATTATATTTTAAAACTTGCTTAGTATCAAGAAGATGGCATAATTATATTTCAAATCTTACTTAGTATCAGGAAGGTGACGTAATTATATTTTCAAACTTACTTAGTATCAGGAAGATGGCATATTTTAAAACCTACTTAGTATCAGGAAGATGGCATATTTTAAAACCTACTTAGTATCAGGAAGATGACATATATTTCAAAATTTACTTAGTATCAAGACGATGACATATATTTTAAAATTTACTTAATATCAGGAAGATGACATATTTTAAAACTTATTTAGTATCAGGTAGATGACATATATTTTAAAACTTACTTAATATCAGAAAGATGACATAATTATATTTTAAAACTTACTTAGTATCAGGTAGATGACATATATTTTAAAACTTGCTTAGTATCAGGAAGATGACGTATATTTTAAAACTTGCTTGTTATCAGGATGATGACATATATTTTAAAACTTACTCAGTATCACAAAGATGACATAGGGTAAATTAGGGTCTGTTGGACATTCAGGCATGTTGGACACTTTGTACTTTAACGTGTTACCTCGCCACTTGTGGGCACCACATTCTGCTAGAAGTCAATGACGGAAGTAGCCACGAGTGGGTCTACTTCCGTCATTGACTTCTAGCAGAATGTGGTGCCCACAAGTGGCGAGGTAACACGTTAAAGTACAAAGTGTCCAACATGCCCGACTGTCCAACAGACCCTAATTTACCCTATATTTTAAAACTTACTTAGTATCAGGAAGATGAATAGGCTATATTTTAAAACTTGCTTAGTATCAGGAAGATGACGTATATTTTAAAAAACTTGCTTAGTATCAGGAAGATGACATATATTTTAAAACGTACTTAGTATCAGGAAGATGACAATTATTTTATTTTAAACTCAAACATGTAATTGTCAATCATCTGTGTCATTATATTTTATCGGTCTTACTAATAAACCATGTATAGTTTTTATACGAGACTTATGCAGAGTTGAGACAAAAAAAAAAACAGAAACAAAAAAGCGATGGATGTATAATCAATCTGTAACTATACAATGGGAATTGCTTTGCAGTAGTTATATACCCTTGTTTAAGCGTAGTATATAGAGAAAAAATGGCCGCCCCTCTAACAGCTGTTCGTATCAACTGTCATTTTATGATCATGGATGCCTTGTAACCACAGAAGAACACACCAAAGAGCACAGAATAAGTAGAATATTATTGCTGTAGTTTGTTCTCTTTGACCAGAATATAGTGTGGTAATTGATCAGAGCCAGTTGTACTATCGATTCTTAACATGGCACACTAGAGTGCTCTACCGGATGCAATAGAGAACCTCAGATATTCTATTACCTTTCGTAATGAAGTAATGACGAAACTATGACGTAGCTGTGTAACAGTTATACTGTTATACACGACGTATGTAGTGATTGTTAGTACGGAATTTACACACGACTTATAAACGAGCTACTCATTGTATAAGTATAAGACAGTTAAACGTCTGTATATAGAGGTTTTATTAGTAAGACCGTATATGTATTTTATTTAAAAATTTATTTTCTTGTATGTTCAGCTTGTGAGTGCAGGTGTAAGAGGTAACAGCTACCGCTCTGTCACTGACGGACTCAGGGCAAGTAGAAGGGGAAAGAAATGTCTTCGTATCCTCTCAAATTGTATGAAATGTGCTATACAAGTCACACATAACAGCATTAAGAAATACCTGAGACTGAACCACGGACCTTTCGAATACAAATACCGACCCGGTCTGAATACTAGGTGTTGGTCAATCCCAAGTGAAGTTGCGCCCTCTCGTGGAATGTGTATCGCACTGCAACAGTCGCTTTTGGAGCAATGTCAACAAACTCAGTGGAGAATGACAACTTTCTACTTGGACCAGAACGTGGTTGCAAGTGCTGATGCACGGATCATTTTAAGCAGTTGTACAGGTTTCTTGTCAATGCGCCTGACTGGAAACCCATCGACGGTCGCTGCTAATTATCTATCCACTTTCTTCACGCTAAGTTTCTCGTTTTATCAGCTAGAGAAAAGACAATAAGAAGAACACAAATTAAGTAAAAGTCCGGACGTGTCTGCTAGTTAGTTAAATATTCTAACTTCTTATTGTTACTATTTGTAGTTACGAATTCAGCGGAACCGGCACAGAAGTGGTGATTTAAGAATTCGTGCGGGATGCACACACACCACCTCTACTTAGAACACAATACGTCGGAGATTGTTCTTTTAATGCTGTGACCTTTAGTACCTTTCAAGAATGTCATCCTAAGCTTTATTTAGAGACAGGAATATCCAGTTTTGTCCCGTTAGTTTTTAAAACAATAGACACGATTGTCGGTCGGCTTGTGAGAGATGCTTCGAAAGTTCGGAAATGTACAGGGACATCATTTTATTTTTACTAACGTTTCTAATATCAACCTAGCTATACCTTTGGATCAACGATTAATAACCGGAAACCCCCTTCCACGACTGGAGTTCGATGATACTGACGTAATATACAAACAAAACACCTTACTAGGTATAGGGGGGAAGAAAAGTACTTCATCCATTTACGTAAACTAGGAAATATCGCGATTTTGAGTTTGATAATTTTCATTAGCTTTTTGTTTAATCTAAATACAGTACAGTATTAACAATGAGTGTTTTTACTCACGAACTGAGCTTTCCATGCGGACGTATTCATTATGCACTGTATACTGTCTACAGCACATTAGCGTACAATATAGAGAGTGAAGTTAAATTGAAAAATAATCATAATGTGGATATTTATACACATTTTTGAAAATGGTAGCTGTTCATTTCGATACAGGCTTCAGTTCTAATGTGCATATTATCGCACTATAGACTTTGTACGCAATTCCAATTACCAGGTTGAAATAATTCTGTGCCTACTCTATAAAAGAGACCTTACGTACTGTAAATACAATCTTCACTTCTGCCCGATCCGAAAAGAAAATTACTCAGACATGCTATCTACTGTCCGTCCAAGCGGTTACGTCGCAGCGTCGTAGAAAGGGAGGAAATCCCGTGACAGTAGATAGATAATTTGTAGAAACAAAAGCCGCTCTAAATAAGGGTTCGATAGATCGGCCTACTAATCAATTCATAAAGAATAATAAGTAAACAAAACAATTTTGTGACACTTGGAAAGAAAATTTTGTTGGGTACAAATGATTACTAATTATAGCTAAGGATGATTTTAACACGTGAGATCCTATGGCTTGGAATATGGAAATTGGAAACGAGGCCCATTTGTTTAAGTTATTATAAAAACAATTCTATGGTTATAATATTACGTAGATGTCCAATTTCTAACAGAAATTAATGTTCTCAGAAAAGAGCTAAGACAGCCCAGCCACTAGCATTTACAGAGAGGCGAATAGAAGCAGGTGGGGGAAACCGGGATGCGACGTAGGCAAATGGAAAATGATGCAATATTGAAAGCTCTTTCATCACTGGAAAACGCGAACATATTTTTGGAACGTACTGTTTACTATGACAGTAAAGCTACTATGACTGTATGGATCTGTGTGGAGAACTGTTGAACTTCATTAGGAGAAGGGGTGGAAGTGAAGTACATTTAAAAACTCAGCTACAATAAAAATTGAAGTAAAAATAAAATGATGTCCCTGTATAACAGTGTCACAGAGTGAATTAACATGATATACTTTCGATACCCCTTATTTTTAAGTGTAATTAATTATCCTGTTAATACAGTGCTCAAAGAAATTGTTGCATATCTATTTATTGCAAACTGAGGAAATATGTTGTTATACATATTTGTTTTTTGCTAAAGGAAAATTGTTGTGTATTTGTTTATTGTATAGTTACGAAGAAATATGCAATATCTGTTTTGGAAAACAAAACTAAATTTGCATATTTCTTCATAAGTTTACAATAAAAATTATATGCATCAATCATTTTGTGAGAAATTTCTAGGAATCCCGTGAAACGCCTCTAACCTAGCTGCTAGATTCGAAATGGGGGTAGATAGTATTATGGGAATGATATTAGTAAGGAAAATAACACTCTTAGGTCATATTATGGAGAAGGAGGATAGAGCCATTGAAATGAAGTGTTTGCAGTTTCTTCGGGACACGAATTTTAAATCCAATTGGCTCGCAGATTTAAAGAAAAAGGTGAGTAGATTAGGTCTGAGATGGTTATGGGAGGAAATTGCAATAATGAATTTAAATGTAATTTGTAAAATCGTAAAAGAAAAGGTGTAATGAAACTACGAGACAAGAATTATATCAAAATCTCAACGAATTAAGAACATTAAGTAACTATAAGGACATTAAAACGTCAAGGAAACAAGAAGAATATGTCAGAATAAATAATAGGGAAGTGAGGATGGGCTTACCTTGGTGGAGACTATGAATATGGAAATTGGAAAACAGCAGGGGTACCATAGAGAAGGATATCTGCCCCCTTTGCGGCATGGGAGAAGATGTGTTCCATATATTATTAGAATGTCAAGTAACTGCCAATACAAGGAAAAAAATGGATAAATAATAAATTTTTGAATATGAATAGACATGTAGCATATAAGAAAATATGTAATATAACTATTATAAGTGAGTTAAATAAATTGGGCAATTTTTAATGATAGTGAAGATGAAATGGGAAGAGAAAGATAAGAGTAATGGTGTATTAAACTGATCTTGTAGTGTGTATGTGTGTGTTTTTTGTTTTGTTTTTGTCTATTTTTATTTTTTTAGTTGTGAGACTTGGCATAGGTGATTAAAATTATAAAGGAAGGCAGATGTGGGGTAATATAGAATTGTAACAGGTCTCTCTTACAGATATATGATAGATGAATAAATATATCATATCATATCATATCATATCATATCATATCATATCATATCATATCATAGCCCATATCATATCATATCATATCATATCATATCATATCATATCATATCATATCATATCATATCATATCATATCATATCATATATCATATCATATCATATCATATCATATCATATCATATCATATCATATCATATCATATCATATCATATCATATCATATATCACATCACATCACATCATATCATATCATATCATATCATATCATATCATATCATATCATATCATATCATATCATATCATATCATATCATATCATATCATATCATATCATATCATATCATATCATATGCATTAATCTCTTTGAGGTCTGTATGTAAGTGCGTTCTGAATGTGTTCAAGGGCAATGGAGCAGTGTCTGCTAGGTGTCAGCCTTTTCGGAATTTATAAAATTATCAATGTTGATTTTTTCTAATTAATCTTATAATTACATTTAAAGTTGACATTTACTAGCAAGTTGGTCATCTTAACAGTATCTACAGAAATATTACATAATAATATAAATATTAAGCCCACAACATTATTAATTTGAGGTGTAGTAACATTCCACGCGAGTACCTACTAATGTTAGGAAGAACTGCGAGGGTTAAAAACTGTATCATTTTAGATCCTGCAGGTATAACACATCAGAAGTAAAATTCAATTTTGTCGGGCGGATAGAATTACATGAAGATATGACCATATCTGGAGGCACTGAAAGTAACATTTTGAATGCCTCATTTCTTTTCTATCTCGGGGCACATTTGATATAGAACCACCCACGATGCTAGACTTAAGAAGCCGTTATGTATGTCCCTGCTTGTTAGGAAATACTCTGAAGCCCTATAGCACTGAGTTCATCGCGCTTCTGTGTTGAGGTTAATCACATTCTGAAAATATATCATCTGCTGTGTCACTGCCACTGGAGATGTATTCAAATATTCATTGACTAATTTATTATTCATTCAAGACGTAATAAGCGGTAATTTTATGACGAGGAAGTTTTCATCCATATGAAACAAACATCGAATAACAACGCTATGTCGTGGAGATATTAAGGATCATAAACCCAAGGATTTGCGTCAATTCTTGTTTGTTTCTTGACGTGCGTATGTGACTCAATCTGTAATATTATATATTTCAAAACTATTCATGATAATATGACCGAAACAAAAGCGAAATACTTCAATTCTTGCCTTTTATTACTAATATAAGTTTTATTTGTTAATGCTATTTGCATCCACACCTACCGAAAATATTTTTGTTAGCACAATAATATTATCTCTGACCGAGATTCTGACATATATTACCAAATACTTTGCGATATGTGTCCCAGGATGAACAATTGTTGCAGAGGATGAACAATTGAAGGGGTATTTGAAAAAAAAAACAACCATAGTCCAAAAAATGTAAATTTGAGATATTTTTATTTTATTGGGTTATTTCACGACGCTGTATCAACATCTAGGTTATTTAGCGTCTGAATGATATGAAGGTGGTAATGCCGGTGAAATGAGTCCGGGGTCCAGCACCGAAAGTTATCCAGCATTTGCTCGTATTGGGTCGAGGGAAAACCCCGGAAAAAACCTCAACCAGGTAATTTGCCCCGACCGGGATTCGAACCCGGGCCACCTGGTTTCGCGGCCAGACGCGCTGACCGTTACTCCACAGGTGTGGAGTTGAGATAGTAAGCATATGGTGAGTGTATTGTAGCGGTCATCTACTGAATTAGTTGTTAGGGGAAAAATATCATAGGCCTATGTTATAGGAGTGGAAATTTTCAGTGGTTTTCATAAAACAACCGTAGTCCAAAGACTTTTTTTTTGTCAAAACTGTCACTGTCCAGCTAGGACGACGGAAGCATTTACAAATATCCCATTCATATCATTTTGAAACATTTATCTATAGTAGTGTCACAAGAGTTCGCGAGTGGATTTATTTGGAAAATTTCAGCTCTCGAGTGACATTTATTATGACTATTTCGTGAATAAAATAAACATGTAAATAATATATTCCTAAAATACTTAACCTATTCAGACATTGTGAAGTCGAAATTGACGAATAACGATTACTGCAATAAAGAAATTGAATGTTATTCAGTAATTCCACGTGCCCTCCTTCCCTTAACCTTTGGAACAGTCGTAGAAAGATAGTGTTGGCCCGATGTCTCCTACGTGGGTACTTGCCCCGATACAATCTGTGAGCTTGTCTACTGTTCTCATTGGCTCATCCGTATTCGAAAATCAGGTCTGCTTATTCCGCTCTCGTGTACTCCTCCATTTCGCTAGGACTGATGGACTGGACACTGCGACTTGTACACATACACTGCTGTCTACAGACGTGCATATCAGGACCGACCATGTCCGTTACACATTACGCTATCTGCATTGCTTTAGTGTAGTTTCCTGTCGCCACCCCTCAGACAGCGCACTGAACGGAATACTGTAAGTAGACAACGTAAACAACGTCAGATGGCTACAGTATGTGTAAGATGTACAGATTAATACACATAAATAAGGTGTACAGAGGAATAAGATTATTTTATGCAAATCTAGTCTTTCAGGTGAAGCTCCCTGTAAAGGAGATTTGAATAATTTCAAGGGAAAAATTGTTCCGGGGCCGGGTATCGATCCCGGGACCTCTAGTTGAACGTACCAGCGCTCTACCACTGAGCTACCCGGGAACTCCACCCGACACCGTCTCAACTTTTCCCTTCAAATTATTCAAATCTGCTTTACAGAGAGCTTCACCTGAAAGACTAGATTTGCATAATATATACGTTACTGTGTACGTTAACAGAAAACCACAATTCCAAGTCACACAGAGATTGTGTGCACTCGTTGTGGGTCTCTGGCGTTTCGTCAGCCCACGCGAGTTGTGTGGATATAAAGGGAAAAGTTGAGACGGTGTAGGGTGGAGCCATCTCCTCTTCGCCCCGTTCCGTGATCACTTGATCAAATCTCAGTCCCCTTCGCGTATGTGGTACCTAAGAGGTTACGTCCAATTTCGGCTTCCCCTTCAAAATTTTCTAGAGCTCCTTCAGTGGAGCAGCGTAACACGGAGTGAGACTAGTGGCCAACAGGCTTGGAGCTCACATATCTAGTTTTGTACAGCCCCCAACCCCTTGCAAGGACGCGTTTTGCGTACCTTTTAAATTTGTCCTCCCAATTCTCTTTCGATTTTTAGATTTTTTCGGTGTCGGGTGGAGTTCCCGGGTAGCTCAGTGGTAGAGCTCTGGTACGTTCAACCAGAGGTCCCGGGATCGATACCCGGCCCCGGAACAATTTTTCCCTTGAAATTATTCAAGATTATTTTATTTCCACAAAACTATTTTTGCTTGTAACTTTCGACTCGGTTATTTCCGGACCAGGGTTCCTTATCTCAAATTAATACATGTGCCCTTTCTCATCATCACTGAAACTTTGTAACACTAGCCCGAAAACATCCTGTATTAGTGTTGATTTTATGCCGACAACTATACGTTTGGCGCTCAGTTAAAAACACTGTTGGCCACTTTATCTTCAGAGAAAGAATCTTAATAGAGGAAACAAACAGGATGAATTTCTACATCAGAAAAATACAAAGATCATAATAATTATCATCGCAAAGGAATTCAGGTTTAGCACAATTTCATTTATGTTAATGTCAAATAATTGATAGGCGTAACTAAGTTTACTTCTTCAGCTTGAGCGATACATCAACTCACAGACCAACGCGTAGCAGCTGGGAGGGAAATACTCTACAGCAATTTCACGGATTAATTTCTGCTATATTACATTACGTTGCGTTCGCATTCTACTTGGATATTACCTGTTTGTTGAAGTTTTTGAATGGGATTCTGAGAAATGCGCCGACTCAAACTAAGGGCTAAAATACAAAACGATTGTCGGAAGCAGATTAATCTATTTGAAACTGGATGCAACAACAGATAAAATGATATGTAAAGGGATTAATAATTCAGTGAGTATGCAGAAATATGAAGAGTAAGAGCAAAGTTATATAATATGTGTGTGTGCAAAAAGCTGGATTTCCAGATATCGAGGAGTTGGATTTCCATTTATAGAGACGTTGCAAAGCTTTTCAACAGAAGAGATACGCCCGCATCTGTTGTGTTCATATAAACACAACTGAAGGGATAATCTACGTTCAGATTAGGCTATTCGACGGAATAATAAACTGTCCTAATCTACAACATGATGCACTCTACTTAATCCTATAACTACAGCACGTTACATCGTTGTTAAGTCGGTGGTATTACAGAACTAAACTTAATGCTCGTTAGAAATCAGAAATGTTTACAAAAATTCTTCTTGGTAGTCCGAAGCATAAAACTCCTTCTTCACTATCCCTAAAGCGATAAGAGTTCATTACAATTCTACAGCATCTGAGTTCGATTCCTGTAGAGATTTATCTCCTACGAAGAGACATTGTAATAAATATAAATAGATCATCATCATCCTTCACGAATTAGGCCTCTGTAGACCTGTTTCGGCCCCATCTAGCAGTCTTCTTAAAGGTCTTCCTGGTCGACGATGTCCTCTAGGTTTATACTGCATCATAATTTTTGGGATTCTTGAATTTTCCATTCTTCTTACATGATCTAGCCAATTGAATTTGTATCTGCTTATTTTTTCTTCTACTGACTCTACTTCTAATTGTTCTAAAATGTCTTCATTCCTTTTTCGGTCTAAAAGAGTATATCCTGCTGTCCTCCTGAAAAATTTCATTTCCGTTGCTTTGATTCTGGTCATGTCTTTTTTCTTTAATGTCCAAATCTCGCTTCTGTATAAAAGGGAGGGTAATGCTAGTGTATTATATATTTTTATTCTTGTAGATTTTTGTACTAATTTAGCTTTTAATGTATTGTTTATTATTCCTAGAATTTGTGTAAATTTGGTAATTTTCTTATTCAAATCTTTTTCATTTTGATAAGATATTTCACAACCCAGATAATTGAAATTTTGTACTTGTTCGAGGCATTGGTTATTGTGTATTATCTTACTTCTGACTGGGTCTTGTCCTAAAAATGCCATTACTTTTGATTTTTGTGCTGAAATTTCCATCCCAAAATCTTTTAATATTTTATATAATGTATTGACTTTGTCAATTGCACAATGTTGTGTGCTCTGACTGTACAATACTGAATATATTGAATATTTAATCCTCTTTGTAAATTATCCTCTGAATTCGAAATTATGACTTGATCATCGGCATAGAGTAAGGTATTTAATGTTAGAGCACTGGTTATTTTGATTCCTGATGTGTAGATTTGGTTCCATTTTAAAATAATTTCATTTATATAAATATTATTTATATAAATATTATATAAATAGATAATTTTATTAATTAATAATAGTGTATGTTTCCACACAAATGATTTCTTAGCATTGCCACAGATAACACTTGACTGTACTTGTCACTATCTTTTTCTAGAGATTTCTAAAACTTTATATTTTACCCGCCATTCAAAATACATTTTGATATGATACCTCTAGCACCAATAGGGAGACCTATAACTTAAATTTGATTAATATACGAGTATTTCAGTATTATTATTGTATTTATCCTGGTAATAATGAACAGTTTGACTCGTAGATATTTTCTTTTCACCATTAACTCCCTATATATGTTAGAAGATTCGAAGAGAACGTTAGGAAGTATACCTGCGGCTCCCCCCCCCCTCCCCCGATAATGCATAACACAATATCAATACGGCGGTTGCTGTCTGCGATAGAAGGAACTTTTTAGTTGACTATGAGTTCGTTATTTTTTTATGGTTATTATATGCTAATAAGCAGGCTTCGAGATTTTGAACCCGACCCTATAGGTTATTGACTCGCTGCAGGTAGTAGATATGTGTTAAGGTTACAACGTTGCTGTTTAGAGTAGAGTACGGTAGTATGGGGAAACACACACATATGGACATTCTGAAAGTAAATATACGTTACACAATGACAATGTCAAAAGAATGTGAAAAGCATTTATTCTCCTGTCTTTTATAAGCATTTATGTTTAATTATACACAGTGTTAATGGTGGAAATAAACATGTAGCAGTTTTAATTTCTTCATTTACACTATTGGTCGTCTTTAGGAAGTGCAGTTACAGTACCGAATGCAATGTACTACGGTACAAGATACATTCTCAGTGTCTCAAACATAAATCTTTCTCGGTTACCTGCCAAACACAGTTTGTACTGTGAAAAGCTGCGCTCTACAACGCATGACGTGATAGGAGTAAAACGAAAAAAACCTAACATCATTGCAGTCTCTAAGAGACAGTCCTTTATTCTCGAGTGACTCTATGTCCACTAATTTTTCTGTATATATTACACAATTTTCCATATCCGTTATTTTTACATAAAATTGATTTCCACTTCTGTTTTACACGTTCAGTAACCGGTGTACTTGGTGTCTCATTAATTCTCTGTGTCATTCCCTCAACTAATTTGAGGGCTTCCGGCATCTCTTGCTCTGACTTTTCTAACCGTGTAATAGTTTCAGACAGTTTGAAAATAGGTTTGTATGAAAACCAAATAATTATTCGTCAGAACCTTCAAATCCGGAGCGTTTTGCTTTGTGTATTTGTTGGCATTCATTCTACAGTACCCCCACCCACTGTACGCTTTACCACTATACTCAGTTCGCCGTTATGCGGATTTCCCACTGAACTACTCTATCGGGTCCGAAGTCTCGAAGCCTGCTTATAAGTTGTGTTAACTCTCACTAAATGGTCTTTATATTTATTTTATCACTCTCACAGTTATTATTTTAATATGGTTATTATTATTATTATTATTATTATTATTATTATTATTATTATTATTAATAATAATTTGTATTACTGTCTTTATATTATATCCATCATTGTTATACTATTCATTATTATTATTATTATTATTATTATTATTATTATTATTATTATTATTGTTACTGGGCGGCCGCGTAGCTCAGTTGGTAGAGCAGCTGGCTACAGAGTGGAAGGTCCGGGGTTTGATCCCAGGTGGTAACAAGATTTTTTCTCGTTGCCAAACTTTCAGAACGGCCCCGAGGTTCACTCAGCCTCCTATAAAATTCAGTACCGGGTCTTTCCCGGGGGTAAAAGGCGGTTAGAGCGTGGTGCCGACCACACCACCTCATTCTAGTGCCGAGGTCATGGAAAGCATGGGCTCTATCTCCATGCCCCCCAAGTGCCTTCATGGAATGTTACGGGGATACCTTTACCTTTTACCTTTACCTTGTATTATTGTTACTATTATTTCTATCAACATTATTATTGATGTCTGGAAAATTTATGTAGACTCTACTGGACTGTATCCGAGCACGAGCATATGCTCATTTCGGGTATCTATTCAAATGTACCATTTCAAATGTAAATTATGAATAAATTTAAATTAAAAAAATGTATATGTCTTGACCTTACGTCTTGCCCCTGCTAACCATATAACCAAGTAATCTGCTAGTGGTGAATGAAGAATAGTGATTAAGAATCTGACGAGAATTTCAATTTGTACTCAGGGTTACTATGGCAATTTTGTTAATGTTAATGGTGACTCATTATGATTATGTATTAAATTGTTAACTTTTTCTAAAATCACGTCTTGTATTAATAATTTTATTCTAACGGGATAATTTCCAACCTTTACTATTTCCATTTTATCACGGCACACCAGTGGATCATCAGTGAAAAAGGCTGATATTTAGTTTCTTCGAGAAGAATGTCCAATAGGCTTTAATAATTCTCAGCCCTGTTATGTTCAACTGGTTTTGTACTGCAAAGTACTTACGTATAGGTTTTTATTTTATTTTGAGGGTAAGTTGTCAAGCGAAATATCTGCATTCTAGGAAAAGGTTTAGGAAATTTTAAAGGAAAATAATAAATCGTATAGATTTAGAAGTCCACCCCACCTTAACAGTCTGAGGACTTTCAATCCACAGATAACACCAATTTTTGCTAACCGGCGCGTGTGAGCGTTGCATCCGAGATTCAAGTAGTTGTTTTGCGGTAAGTAATCCATGCTCATATAAATTGAGGGAAAGAAGGCAGAGGACGGACACTGGAAAGTTTTCTTTTCTCAATCGTACTATCAGGGACTGGAATGCTTTACCTGCAGACTTACTAAAGGCTTTACCAACAACCAAAAATGCATTTAAAAATAGGCTTAAGGACCTTACTAATAGACGGTAATTATACACAATAGTTAAAGGGTGTAAATGATATGTTGTTATTGAAATGTTGTATCAGTGAAGAATTATGTTGTGTCAGTGAAGTGTGTTGTATCAGTGAAGAAGTATGTCGTGTCAGTGAAGTGTGCTGTGTAAGTGAAACGTGTTCCTGTCAGTGGAGCTTTATTGTTTATAGTGGCAGTGCAAAGAATTTGAACAGTGAAATATTTTTGAAGTGTTAGTGAAATCAGGATAGAATCAGTGAAATGTGTCGTAGTTCCAGTGCAGTGAGTGAGTTGAGAGCGAAATGAGTGTAATGTTGAAAGGTACTTGTGCAGATATGAACGTATACTCGTGGGTTTTAGTTCGATCTTAGTTTTAAGATACAAATTAAAATATTTCAAATGTTATTTTAAGTGATCGTTTCGTTTAATTTAGTATATTCCCAGTTGTTGTTGTTGTTGTTATTATTATTATTATTATTATTATTATAATTAGTATTAATTATTAGTATTATTAATTGTATTTTTAATTAATAAGTTTATTATTGTCATTATTGAGTGTAATTAGTTACCACTGCCACCGGGTATATACCCATTGCAGTGTGAATAAATACATACATATATTCATCCTGCAATTAATGGTGATGGTGCTGATGAAGGTGATTATGGTATTGGTGATGGTTATGGAAATAATGCCTTATGAAATGAAATGAGCACGTCCAAGAGAGACATAGTGTTATGAGTAACGTGATGGAGCAAGTAGGCTATCTGCAGAATCCTTGGAGTATGCGTCCAGGCTCGACTCTTTAGATGGAGGTATGGCGCAATAACTGTGACATTAAAGGACAGTACGGACGTGAAGACGCCTGCAGTGTGAGTAACTGAACTCCTGCCAACTGGAATACCGGGCTGGAAATATTTGCTGTGTGCGCAAAGTTTGTGTTCGTGGATGTCACATTCGGTGGCACAATGGCAGGCTGGAACGTCGAGAACAATGCAGCGCGGCGAGGGAAAGTTACACGAGCAGGAAGCAATTGACTGTCAACACGCGTGATTTAAGACATCACTCACACGTCCCACCCTTTGGAGTACCCGATACTTGATCAATGGCTCGCAGATGCTGTCCTCATTTGGGAGCGACTGACCTTCGTGCAGTCACGGTGCAAACTAATATCGAGTGATGCAACAGAGCAGATGGAATGCTGAACGCAACCTTTATTTATACACCACTTCAGCATGGAGCTAGTCTAGGGAAGCTGAGTTCATCACCTTGCGGTTTTTTAACAAAGAATAGCATTTCGTTTACTGGTATATAAAATAGTGTGTTATACCTTATTTTATTTCAAGGAGTGCAGTTCGGTGGCTCCTTTGAACACCCACTTACAGATTTATGACTTCCTACACAAACACCTCTGACAATTCCATCCTGTCCCCTCGTCCCAACATTGCATAGATGCCACAATCCTGATGACCTTCGAAATTATGCAGTGAAACTGACGGGATTCTTGGAATTCGGAAAAGATGCGGCAACTCTGCCTCCACGTGGATTTGACGGGCACCTGTCAATTCTTCTGAACGAGGGTTGTGATTGGTTACTAACAAGAGAAGACAAGATTTCCGTCACAGTAAGGAAGACATTTATTTATGACAACCAATTAGTAGGGGGCAGTAGAAGGTCTGTCGGCAAAGTCCTTTCTATGAAACTGCACTCCATGAAAAAAAATAGAGTATACTATTGTCGGACCATCGGATCTGTGCCCCCGTAAGATATGCGAACTGAACCCTAATTCCTTCCCAGCCTCGGTAATTCATTTCTCTCCCCTGCATTCCTATCTCTCTCTTTTCTTGCTCTCTCCCTTTCTCTCCTTCACTACTCACAATTTTGGGCCTTCTTGCAGGACAGTTCATTTGCACTTGCAGTGTTGTCAACTCAACATGAACACTGTAGCACGGAGTGGCGAAAGAAATATTATTAAGCAAATACGTAGTAGCATTTTGCGATGAAGAGAAATAAACAAGTCAATATCTGTTTCTTATAAATCAGGCAACGAAAAGAGCAGCTGCGATCACAGGTGACGCTTATTTTACTTCAATTGATTACGTATTAAAATCACTTACTTAACAAATACTAATAATACAACATTTTTATGTAATTTATATAGGCAGGTCAGAGCGCCTAATAAAGAAAATCAGGAGAGAGGGAGTCTGTGCAGGAGATGAAAAGTTAGAATCACCAGAGTAGAACAGACGAAGGCAACCTTTAATTCTTGCAGATATTAACCAATGTATTTTAAGAAGAAAGATACAAGAATTTTATATCGTGCAGGAAAAATATCCGACATTGAAGAAATTACTGAAGGTTGCGAGAGAAGCAATCATTTCCAAGGTTGGAGAGAAACGCTACGGAACGTAATTCGAGATATGGGATTTGGGTTTTAAAAATGTAGAAATACAAGATGTATTTTGATTGAAAGAAATGATATTGTAGCATGAAGGACCGGTTATTTATGACACCGTTTGACTGAAGTTTGGCAACATCCCTATTCGGCAAGGTTCGTGGCCTGCTGTTTGACGTGGTGGGAGGAAAGCGGGTGGAATGGAGTGAGTACAGGCGTTAACTTTTTCAAGAACGACGACAGCACTGAAGGGGCACAGATCCGATGGTCCGACAATATATTCTAGTATAAATTATTTATTTATTATTCTATTCGCGAATACTCTTCTTAAATATCACGCGAGGTTTTCATTTTCTTTGGATGTCAAAGGTGAATGAATTGAAGAGTGTGATCCCAAAAACTCTCTCATCAATTGGACCATTTTTATTATTAATATGTATGTAGGCTATATATAATATGATTTTTGAGACCTCTGTAATCATATTTTTATATGGCAGAAGGATAAGAGTGTCATTCTTGATCCCACAGTCCGTTTCGAGATGCATGAGCAACAGCCACAAGAGGTGTGTCGTGAAAAAAAAAGCCATATATGAGCCTTGTTGTCAGCATCTTGGAGCACAATACCACAGCACACATTGGACAGTTTTTGGGCTCATGTTCGGTGCCCGTGGCACGATCCCACGAGAAACTTTAAATAAACAAACAATTTAGAAATTCTGATGCAACGATTGATGCCATAGGATTTCATGTGTAAAATCATCCTTAGCTATAATTAGTAATCATTTACATTCAAGAAACTTTTATTGTAAATGATTTCTAATGTTTTCTCATTATTTACCTCATGATGTTTTTTTTTTAAATTAATGTTCTCTTTTTATTTTTGTCACATACATAATTGTTTTTAATCATTGTTCATTGTGAATGGATTAGTAGGCCGATCTATGAACCGTTACTTAGGACGGTTTTTTCATAAAAAAATGTTTCTTCCAAAACAACGCCAATCCTTGTCTAAAAGTTTGTGTTATAGTGCAAGTCATTTGAAAACCAGCTCAGTAAATCGTAAAAATATTTTTTTTCATATAGCAGAAGGGCAGTGTTTTACACATACTAATTTTCATTATTGTACAAAATACAGTAAAGGAGGAAAAAAATGTTGAATATTTCCAAAATTTTACTGCTGTAAGCTGTACCTAACCCCTTAAAAATAACGGAATTTCTGACGGGCGAAATGAATGTTACAACAGATCATTACAAATTTATTCTTAAAATTTACTTCCACACAGGAGTTTTAATTGGAAAGCAGTATCATTATGATGTTGATCATTGCGTGAATGAATTTCTGACCAATTGGTTACAATTCCAGCAACTTCCTGGACGAAACCTTCTTAGAATTGTTGACATATAAATGTTATATTTCCTTGTTCGCGTGACAAAATAATATACGAGTATTTTTTTTCGACCATACTGAAATGAAGTTATTATACAATGATCATGTGTATCGAAATGACAATCGAAAGTACCACAAATTATTACTAGAATCGTCTGTGTTTGGTTACGTTCCGCAAACAAACCTATGACGTCGTGGACATAAAAACAAGTGCCGGACGCTCCCATTCAAGACTGAACATGCAGTACAATACAGTCTTGCTGTAACAATGCCTGAGTTACTGATACAATGTGTGGCGAGTTGGGTGGAATTAACGCGTCAAACCCGACTGGGGCACAACGGACTTGTGCCGCTATTAAACTGACATTCAGACACGCTGCTGACGTATATAATCGCATCCATAATGCACTGAATGAACCTGAGGTCCATTAATGACTGCCATAATAATAATATAATCATGATTTCGGTAGCGATTGCCGTAATGTCCACAAGCTTATTATGCTAACTATGCTGTATTGTGTTAGGCAATGTGGCAGGTATGTTGCCGCGCCGCAATCACACTTATTGCATTACAAGACAATGCATACGTTGCAAGCCAATAACGCTCTCTGTATCAAAGTTTAATTTCATTTCTTCTTCTCCGTCTCATTCTTCTTGTCATTCTTATCGCTGTTCTTCTTGTTCTGTTCGATGGTCGTTTTCCTTCTCTTCCCGCCGTTTATTTTCTCTGGCTCATTTCTTCTCAGTGTCATTTCTATTGCTCTTGTAGCTCTTCTTGTTATATTCATTGCTCGTTCTTTCTTGTTTCTCGCATTGTTCTTGTCTCCCTGCAGTTTGTTCTCTGTTGCTCTGTTGCTCATCTTCTACTTGCATTGATCATGTTTTAATTCTTTCTTGTCGCTCATCGTTTCGTAGTTTCAGTTTCTTCTTCCTTTTATTACTGTCATTCTTATTGTTCCTCCTGCTCGTCTTGTAGCCCTTATTCGTGTTCTTTCTGTTCTTCATTGCGTTCTTCTTCTTCATCTTTGTGTTCTAGCTGCTCCTCTCATTCTCGCGGTTTCCATTCCTCTTGCATTTCCTCTGCTTTTGTTGTTCCTCTTGTTCTTTTCACAGTTCCTCCTATTCTTTATGTCCTTCCATTCCTTTTATTCATGCTGTTTCCCTGTTCTTCTTGTTTTTCCTCTTGTTATTCTTGCCGTTCCTCTTGTTATTCTTGCTATTCCTCTTGTTATTCTTGCTGTTCATCTTGTTATTCTTGCTATTCCTCTTGTTATTATTGCTGCTCCCCTTGTTATTCTTGCTGTTCCTCTTGTTATTCTTGCCGTTCCTCTTGTTATTCTTGCTGTTCCTCTTGTTATTCTTGCTGTTCCTCTTGTTATTCTTGCCGTTCCCCTTGTTATTCTTGCTATTGCTCTTGTTATTCTTGCTATTCCTCTTGTTATTCTTGCTGTTCCTCTTGTTACTCTTGCCGTTCCTCTTGTTATTCTTGCTATTCCTCTTGTTATTCTTGCTGTTCCTCTTGTTACTCTTGCCGTTCCTCTTGTTATTCTTGCTGTTCCTCTTGTTATTCTTGCCGTTCCTCTTGTTATTCTTGCTATTCCTCTTGTTATTCTTGCTGTTCCTCTTGTTACTCTTGCCGTTCCTATTGTTATTCTTGCTGTTCCTCTTGTTATTCTTGCTATTCCTCTTGTTATTCTTGCTGCTCCTCTTGTTATTCTTGCCGTTCCTCTTGTTATTCTTGCTGTTCCTCTTGTTCCTCTTGCCGTTCCTCTTGTTATTCTTGCTATTCCTCTTGTTATTCTTGCTGTTCCTCTTGTTACTCTTGCCGTTCCTCTTGTTATTCTTGCTATTCCTCTTGTTATTCTTGCTGTTCCTCTTGTTACTCTTGCCGTTCCTCTTGTTATTCTTGCTATTCCTCTTGTTATTCTTGCTGTTCCTCTTGTTACTCTTGCCGTTCCTCTTGTTATTCTTGCTGTTCCTCTTGTTATTCTTGCCGTTCCTCTTGTTATTCTTGCTATTCCTCTTGTTATTCTTGCTGTTCCTCTTGTTACTCTTGCCGTTCCTATTGTTATTCTTGCTGTTCCTCTTGTTATTCTTGCTATTCTTCTTGTTATTCTTGCTGCTCCTCTTGTTATTCTTGCCGTTCCTCTTGTTATTCTTGCTGTTCCTCTTGTTCCTCTTGCCGTTCCTCTTGTTATTCTTGCTGTTCCTCTTGTTATTCTTGCCGTTCCTCTTGTTATTCTTGCTATTCCTCTTGTTATTCTTGCTATTCCTCTTGTTATTCTTGCTGTTCCTCTTGTTACTCTTGCCGTTCCTCTTGTTATTCTTGCTGTTCCTCTTGTTATTCTTGCCGTTCCTCTTGTTATTCTTGCTATTCCTCTTGTTATTCTTGCTATTCTTCTTGTTATTCTTGCTGTTCCTCTTGTTACTCTTGCCGTTCCTATTGTTACTCTTGCTATTCCTCTTGTTATTCTTGCTGTTCCTCTTGTTATTCTTGCCGTACCTCTTGTTATTCTTGCCGTACCTCTTGTTATTCTTGCTATTTCTCTTGTTATTCTTGCTGCTCCCTTTGTTATTCTTCCTGCTCCCCTTGTTATTCTTGCTATTCCTCTTGTTATTCTTGCTGCTCCCCTTGTTATTCTTGCCGTTCCTCTTGTTATTCTTGCTATTCTTCTTGTTATTCTTGCTGTTCCTCTTGTTATTCTTGCCGTTTCTCTTGTTATTCTTGCCGTTCCTCTTGTTATTCTTGCTATTCCTCTTGTTATTCTTGCTATTCCTCTTGTTATTCTTGCTATTCCTCTTGTTATTCTTGCCGTTC